>NC_142207.1:36137571-36173315 GCF_049639895.1 Pseudopodoces humilis | reverse complement strand
CCTCATAAAACAGGTAAATTTGGAACTAGTAACATCCAAGAGTTTAAATCCAGACCAATTTCTATCAGGACAGCCCCTAGAAAATTTAGAACATGATTGCCTAGAATTAATTGACTATCTGACCCAAAGTAAGAGAAGTCCTGGAAGATGTCCAGCTCCCTTATGGGAAAAGATTATTTATAGACAGGTCTTCCAAAGTAATAGAGGGGAAAAGAGTCCTCTGGTTATGCAATAATAGATGGAGAAGAGATGGAAGTTGTAGAGACAGGGAAATTGTCGACAAATTGGTCAGCCCAAATGTGTGAGCTTTATGCTTTTAAGAGGGGACTAGACTTATTAGATAAGCAGCAAGGAACAATCTATACAGACTCTAGATATGCTTTTGGAGTGGTTCACATCTTCAGGAAAATTTGGGAGGAAAGGGGGTATTTAAATTCAAAAGGGAAATATCTAATACACAAGGAATTGATAAAAGATGTTCTAACTTCCCTACTGAAACCAGAAGAAATCGCAGTAGTACATATTAAAGGACATCAAAAAGGAGACACTTTGGAGGCTAGGGGAAATAGACTAGCTGATTGGGCAGCTAAGAGCATAGCAACTGACACAAAACAGCCAATTAAAATGCTAATATTAACCGAAACATCAACACCCAAGGGGGAGGAAAGAAGAAATGTAGTGTTTGATGAAGAGGAACTGAAACACATAAAATCTCTAGGGTTATATCAAGGGAGCCAAGGGGAATGATTAATGTCAGATGGAAGGAAATATCTCAATAAGGCTCTAGCTCAGAAAATGTTAACAGAGCTGCATGAACTAACTCATTGGGGAGCTCAAGGTTTGAGTGATCACTTTTTAAAAGATTATATGTGCATTGGAGTCCATGAACTTGCACAGGGAGTCACTAATGGATGTATAAACTGCCAAAAAGTAAATCAAAAAGTAATGAGGAAACCCGTACCTGGAGGAAGAGAATTCGCTATAAGACCTTTCCAGAGAATGCAAGTAGATTTTACAGAAATTCCATCTATACAAGGCTACAAACATTTTACTTGTAATAGTAGATCATTTTACACATTGGGTAGAAGACTTTCCTACAAAAAATGAAACAGCATTAACAGTAGCAAAAGTATTATTAGAAGAAATAATCCCCAGCTACGGGATAGTCAACCATATACACTCAGACACCGGGCCCTCATTATAACAGCCCAGTCCTTAACAGTTAACATCAAAGCTCTAGGAATTAAATGGTGGCTACATACACCTTGGCACCCCGCAAAGTTCAGGGAGAGTAGAACGGATGAATAGCACCTTAAAAACTGTATTGACCGAATTAATAGAGGAGACAAAATTAAATTGGATTAAGTGCTTACCCTTAGCATTGTTAAGGATCAGGACTAGACCCTGAGCCGATATTGGAGTATCCCCGTATGAAATGTTATTTGGGCTTCCATTCCTGCTTACCCCTTACAGTACGGGAACATATGAAGAAGGAGCAGATGTCGCTCAGAAATATATACAGACAGTAAGTAAAACTTCAGAGCAACTTAGAATGAAAGGGTATCTCCCTCAAACCTCTCCTTTAGAGGGTGGACACACATCAGTCGAGTGAAAGGACCTGTCTCACCTCCTGAAGAGAATAACCACTTGGTTTCAGCTGAAACTTCACCAGAGTGGACTGTGGTTAATCGTGCGAGTGACTTAAAATTGACCTTAAGAAAAAATAGTAAGAATTTGTAAAGGTATATCTTGTAAAAGTTAGAAGTTGATAACAGTTGTTTAAAGAGTTTGTGTCAGTTACATTTCCTTATCCCATTTCCTCCTGGATCTTCTTCAGAAGAAAATAAATTCGTAAGGAAAGAGGGCGCACCAAGCAGTGTTGGCAGAAATAGAACCCCAGAGTCCCCAGGAGGCAAACCTGAGTAGGTTGATCAAAAATGGTAACCTATAACAGACTCCTGGTAGAAATACTGGTTTGGACAGCCATCAGTAGCTTTGCGCAAGGTGAGCTTGACTCACGTGCAAGATGTTACCATCCGTTATGTGATGGAGAAGAACCAGTATCGTTCATTTGGGTTCATTCAAGTATAAATCCAAACTACATAGATCACTCCCAATTATCTACTTGCCAGGAAGGCGAACAAGTTTATTGGATAGCAATACAATTCTGCCTTTTACAGGCAATGCCTACTCAGAGAATGTCCAGCAGGGATATGTGCTCTGCTTTTGAGCAACAGGCCAACCAGCAAGATACAGTAAAGGGAAAAATAAATAAAAACTGTAGGTGCCCTTGAGAATGATTTGGAGATACCATCTGGGAAAAATTTGTTCACATGATATGGTAGAAAGGAATAAGTAAAGAACTGAATTTGAAAGAGTGTTGGATTTGTAGAAGTACTCAAATGTCTGAAATATGGCCATGGGAGGGAATAAAGTTTTTGAGGCCCCTTAGAAATTTTAAAGTGGAAACAAATTAGAGAAAAACCAAAGGTAATACTAAACTGAAGTAAAGAGGAATGGCAATTGAAAGTTCCTATTACTGGGGAAGAGTGTATTATGAGAAAAGGCCACAGATATCAAACAATAGTAGGGAAGATGGCTTGTAAAAAATACTTAGTTGTCAAAAATACTGCTATGAGATGGATCCCAGGAGAACCAAATTGATATTGGACATCAATAAAGAGAGAAACTAGGTGCATTTTTCATGAAGGACATCAGTTGTATGAGCGTGCAAAGAAAGTTAATCCATTTTGGGGAATAAAGGAAATTTCAAAGTGCTGGGAATTTCCAATGTCACTAAATGAAGAGTTCTGGGAAGCTCCAGAGCATCTGTTCTGGATTTGTGGAAATAAAGCTTATACCCAGTTGCCTAAAGTTTGGCTAGGGAGTTGTACTATAGGAATAATTAAACTGGCTTTCTTTTTATTTCCAAAAGAATCTGGATCCACTCTGGGGGTTCTGCTATATGATGATTCTAAAAGGGTGAACCATAAAAAAGAGACATCATTGAAATGAGCGGTACACAAGTATGGAAAAATAAAATCTGAACTCCTGAGGAAATTATAAAAACATATGGACCAGCTGCATGGGCCCAAGATGGGTCATGGGGGTATCAAACCCCCATTAATATGTTAAATCATATAATCAGGTTTCAAGCCGTATTAGACATAATATCTAATCAGACTGCCATAACATTAGAGCATATCAGTGAACAATTATTTCAGACTCGGCAAATTATGTATCGAATTAAGTTAGCTGTCGACTATCTACTAGCCAATGAAGGGGAAATATGTGGAAAATGTAATTTTTCAGAATGTTGTTTAGAAATCAATGACAAAAGTGAGATAATAAAGAATATTTGAAAAGGAATTGGGAAAATAGCATATGTGGGAACTCAGGAGTGTACACCTCTTATGGATTCTGATTGGTGGGACAAATTTAGGTCCTTTAAAGGTAAATGGTGGAAGACAGTTGTGTTTATTGCCATCTGTGCTCTGACAGTGCTCATATTCCTCCCTTGTCTTTTGCCTTGTATAATTCATCTAGTCACTTCCACAGCTCAAGTAGGCACATTAATTCCAGAAAGCTATAAATCCAAAAGAAAATAGTAAAATAATGATATTACAAAGCCAAATGAAAGAGAGTGCTAAGGAGATGTACAACCAATACCAAAAATTAAGAAAGTGGTAACCACAGGAAGACAGCCAATTAGACTACCAGTTGATGCGGGCCTACACTCGATCAAATAAATAGAGAGGGGAATTGTTATGAAGAAAAACCATTTTCAAGCAAGGTATGTGTTACGATGTAATGTTGGTGTTGCAGTATAATGTTGGTTACAATGTCTACCACAAAGTTAATAATGTTGCTGTTTCTACCCTGATGTTAATTGTATTGAGTTCATCTCTTACCGGAGTGTTCCAATCCCTTCCGGTCGGGTCTCTGCCGCTGCTCCCCAACATGGGGTACCCCCAGCCTCAGTGTGCAAATGAGGTGAAAAGGGTTAGGAGTGCTGAGAGAGCCCCTGGATCAAGCAGAGCAGATGAAAGACAGACAGACAAAAGAGCCTCATAACCCAACTGGCAGAGAGACCAGGATGTTCCCAGCCTCGACTCAGAGTCCGCGCCATCATCAGGGAAGAGCTTGACTGGGATGACAGCCCTACGCAAACCAGCCACGAGAGATCTTCCGCGGATTCCTGTGAGGACGGAAGCCCCAGGCCTGTCGAGGGGACAGGACTGAAACACCTCCTTTCTGGCGACCTCGTGGGAGCAGATACCTTCATAAAGGCACAAAAAGGACTCAGGTGTCCTGCCCATTCATTTCACCTTACAACCCCACTGCAAGAGGAACAAGACTCAACAGCCAGGCGATCGAGCTCATGGCCTAAGGCTGAGGGGTGGGGGGCTCCAGTCAGACAGGGATGGCACTTACCCAGCCCCACAACTCCTGGGCCCACATCTCTGAAAGGCTCAGACGAGGGTTACATGCCTGATTACACAGGGTCCCTCCAAACTGAGGGAAACGCTGGCACCCGAGCAGCCAGGTGTCACGGACAAGGTAGCTGCCTGAGAGCCTCTGACACTCAATTCCTCAAGGCTTCCCACAGCCCCTCAGGGTCTCCCCCAGCTTGGCCCGGCAGCAGCGCTGCAGCCCCACAGGAGCTCCAGAGGAGCTGCATCAAGAGGCACCTCAGAGCCCTCAGCAACCCAGCCAGCACCACACAGGCACGACGACACAGATGGCGCTTCCTGGCTGGGACAGGGCTTGTGTCTTCAGCACAACCACCACAGGCCAAGGGCTTCTGGCCATTTTCTCTGCACCACTGCACGCCTGGGCAGCTTGCCGAGCACGATCACACTTTTCCCCCTCTTCCCCTATGCCCTATGCACCATGGGCAGCAAAAGAAAGCTCCTGGGAGACTGTCTATTATTATAACACATTCTATATTTATATACTACCAAAAAAAACCAAAATAAAAAGAAGGACAATCTTAAAGAAAAGAAAGGAAAAATCCCTGCTAGCTCTGGTGACCCCAGCAGACAGTGGCTCCTAGATCAACTCTCAACAGAACTCCAGCAGCAAAGCCAGGCATGGCAGCCACACAGACGGGGACGTTTCTTCCATGCCTTGCAGAACTGATCTCGCAGCATCCGAAAGAAGGGGTAGGGAGCTCTCTGTACTGCCCGGAGTACAAACGCTACTTCAATTGCCAGGTTTCTGATGGCAGGGCTGCTGTCATCCACCATGTTCTCAAGGGCTGGAAAAAAGACAAACAGAGCCATGGTCAGATCCCAGACCTGCTCGGGGCCCATGGAGAGCCCCCTGCCAGGGCCATTCCAGCCAGTTCTTGCCATGGGCAGCAGGGAGCAGGATCACGAAGCAGCTGGCCACGAATGCCCCACGTGCCCCTGAAATCTCGGTGTGCTCTGCCCACACCGCCCCCCATCTGCAGAGGGAGCAGAGCCCTCCGCAGCCTGGCCAGGGATTGCAGCTCCCCCCGCCAGTCCCGCTGACAGCCTGCTGCCCTCACTCACCCTCACAGATGAACTGCAGCTCTTCCTTCTGCCCCCTCAGGTGCTCCCCGGCCATCCCTGGGAACACAGAGCCTGTCAGGGCCCCGGCGGCACAGCTCCCTGCCAGCGGCGCTGCCAGCCCTGGGGCCACACGCCCTCCCGCCCCGGCAGGGCTCAGCCCCAGCCCTTGCCGCATCCTGACACAGCCCAAGGGCACGGCTGCCAGAGGCCGGCAGCAGCCCCGAGGGCAGCCGGGGCTCCAGGGCGCCGGGCCCGGGTGCCGCTGCCGGGACAGCAGCAGCCGGGGCCGGGGCCGAGCTGCGGCGGGGCGGGGAGGGAGCCCGGGCTCGTGGCTCACCGATGAACCTGATGGCCGCCGCTCGCAGGGGCTCCTGTTGGGTTCTCCAGGTACGGCAGGGCCTGGTGCAGGTGCTCGGGGCCCGCTCGGCTCTCGTCCTGTGCCAGCTGCAGAGAGCGGCAGGAGGGAAGGGTTGGCGCGGGCTCTGCCCCTCGGCCGGGCGCTGCCTGCGGCCAGCCCCGGCCTCCCGTGCCCGCCCAGCCCTGAGGCACCGGGCAGCAGCCACTGGCGCTGGGCTCTGGAGGGAGCAGAGGGCCGGCTGCTGCCCAGGGAGCCGCGGTGCCGGCCCGCCCCGCAGCCCCAGTGATTCGGGGCTCCATCAGCAGCCGGCTTGGGGCCACAGGAGCCTGGAGAAGAAGCCGTGCGGTCCCCGGCTGCGGCACCGGGCAGGGGCCCAGCTGCTAGCCCCATACACCAAGCGCCGGGGACAGGGGGCTTCTCCAGGCTGAGGCTGGGCCTTCCAGGCTGTCCTTACCAGGCACTCGCCGAACCTCCATGTCTGATCCACCTCCAGCATCTGTTCAATATCTCTCCTCTTCAGGAATCTGGCTGAAAAATGCAGAGTTTCCCGGGACGCCTGGAGAGCAGCAGAGACCCGCAGATGGCCCCACAAGCCAGGGCACAGGAGCCGCATTCGTGTGCCAAGGCCTGCAGGAGGCTGCAGCCGGCAAGGTGCCAGGCCTGCAGGAGGCAGCCGAGCCCCCTCCCCGGGTGACAGCAGCAGCCCGGGAGTCCTCACCTCTGCCACCTGCTGGTTCTCGTCGTGGCAGTGGAAGGAGAGTGGCAGCAGGCTCCGGTGCACGTATGACTTCAGGGCCTTTCTTCCCTCTTCCATTACTAAATCTATCATCTTTTGAAATACAAACATGGAGCACAGCTGCACCTGGCTATCATCCTGTATGAAAGGAAGGAAAAAAGACTTCAGCATTGTCTGCTTCGGGCCCTCTTCGGACTGGCCTGCAAATCCACAGGGCACAAAGTGCCTGGGCAGCACCCAGTGGCCGTGGCTGAGGGCACAGAACCTTACATTGTCAAACAGTGGCAGGAGCACCTCAGCCAGCTGCCAGGTGATGGGTATGACTATCGGGGTACTATTATACAGGAACAAATATTTGAGTAGGACCATGGTCATCCTGACCACGTCACTATCATTTTCCTGCAGGAGCTCCAGCAGGCTTTCAGTCAGACTCCACATTTTCTTGGCCTGTGGGGAAGAGAAGTCTGTGAAACCCCACCCTGCTGCCACAGGGCCAGAAGCCAAAGGCCTGTCCTAAAGCAGTCAGGCAGATGAGCAGGGAGGAAGGGGAGCTGGGAGCAGCTGCCTCGGTGCCCAAAGCCCAACTAAGCCCAAGAACTGCATTCCCCATCCCTACGCTGCCCGCAAGGCTTCAACCACTGCCCCCTTCTCACCATCGAGGGATTCTTGGCAAGCACTTGGAGGCCTCTGAGTGCCAAGCAACGCCTCTCTCTGCACTCGCTCTGCAGATTGTGTGACATGATGTCCAGGATGCTGTCACAGCATTCACTCAAGTCCAGGTAGTCCAGGATCTGAAAGGCACAAGGCAGTAAAAGGGGAGCTGGCCAGCAGGAGCATGGAACCACACAGGGCTGGGCCCAGGTGGCAGCCCAGGGCATGGGCACCGTCCCAGGCAGCTGCAGCTATGAGAGGGCCGAGAGGTGGAAGGCAGCTTGCCTTCAGGCTCACCTCTACAAGGAATGCCAGGGCAGCGAAATCCCACAATGACATCTCTTTGCTGAGCAGCCTGAGCAGGTAGAATGCTACCCCGGAACACAATTGTATGGATGAAGAGCACATTTCTCTGACAAGAGGAAAAAGGAAGCAAAACTCTGAGCCAGTGGCGGCAAAGCTCTCCCAGGAATGACTCACAGAGGGCTGATCTTTCCCCACCAGCCTGCAAGGGGATCTGAGCCCCTGGGGAGGTGGCTGCTCCTGGGAACCCTCCTCTCCCAACCTTTTCCAGTCTCCTTAGCCGTCCCTCGGTGACGAGGCCCTCTGGCTCATGACAATGGGGACTGTGTGGGGCAACCTCAGCACGGGGCACAAATGCCAGAGGCAATGGGGAGAAGGGGTCTCACCTGGCCAGCAGACCCACAGCATGATGGTGAGTGTCAGCGCAGAGCAGCGTGTCCCAGCCACGCTTGCGTTCCATTTCCACCACTACATGCTCACACCGGAGAAGGCAGAGTAGAGACTTCAGGGCCTGCACTGCAAAGCTGTGTGCACAGCAAAGCCCAGGTCACGCTGGGAGCACTGGCTCCTGCCCTGGGGTGTGGTGGGAACAGGAGGACTGGGATGGAGCACCTGTTGGGGCTGATGGCAAGGCCGTGTTGCTCCTGGCATCCCTTCCAGAAGGTATCAACCTCCTGTGGCATCTCCAAAGTGCTGAAGAGCACTTGAAAGACCAGATGCACAAAGAGGCGGGGGAAATACACATTCACTACCCGTGGGACACAGGGCATCCGAAGGAACTTCCACATCACAACTGTTGCCTACAGAGGACAAAGAACCCAGAGACAGTGCTCAGTGCTGAGGTGTCCGGGTGGCAGGGCCTGAGTGTGGCCGGGAGCTCCACGCCTGGTTTCAGCCCAGTGCCTGAGGCAGGGAGATGCAGTGGGGGAAGGAGGAAACAGAGCTGCTAAAGAGGTGGTTGGCCATGGGGTGAGCAAAGGCCAGTTCCAGAAACTCACAGCCAGGGCAAAGACACCCGTGTTGTCCCCATCGGAGGTGCACGTGCTGTGCTCTGGCCAGGTTCTCAGCACATCGAGGAGTATCTGTACTACTGGCTCCACAGTCCTGCTCGAGCACATGATGGTCTTCCACATGGTCATTGCAGCTCTGTGGGGTGACAGCTCTGTCTCACGGGGGTCTCAGACACATCCCCGTGGCCTGGGCAGCAGTGGCAGGGGGAGCTGAGCTGGCTGCCAGCTCTGCCCTCTGCCCGCTGCCCCTCGCCGGCAGCAGCACCCAGACAACCCAGCCCTGCGGGGACAGGGCCCTGAGGGGGCATGGCATGGCAGCAGGCTCGGGGGCCGATGTAGCAGGGCTGGGAAAGGTCCCAGGTACACAGGACCCTGGAACTCTCTGTTGGTCAGACACCTGGGCCAGGCTGTGCAGGCTGATGGGCTGGGGAGCCCTGAGCCCTCTGGGCACGTGGGCCCCGTACCTGTCACACGTTGGGGCCACACGCAGGAGAGCAATGACCACGTCAGTGGGCTGTGCCTCGGTCAGATCCAGCAGGGTCCTGCCCAGCCTGGAGTCAGCAGACTCATTGGCCATGAGCCACTGGTGCATGTACCTCACCACGGCAGGCACCTGGAGAAGGCACAAGGGGAGACTTGGAAAGCTGCCAGAGGGATTCAGGAATGTCCCCAGTTTCTCCAGAGAAGTGCTTCCCTTGTCACCACGCTGCAATGGCCTCAAAGGCTTAGAGTGATCAGCAGGCGTGGCTTGGGAGGCCAAGTGATCCCTGGAGAATCACACCCTGGCCACAGGCTGCTTACTTGCTCTGGAATGGAAACACCCTCCTCCAGAATGAATTCCAGCATGGCAGCACTGGTGTCGCTGGTGTAGACGTCACCATCTTCCATGGACCCAGTGCCCATGACGCTGGTCTCTTCCTGCCAAATGCGCTTGATGAATTTGCATGTTGGGTAGGAGAAGGAAGGGTGGGAAGAGAGGGATATTGCATGGAGTGTTCCAAGCATGGTGCTGGGCTGAGCAGTGCCAGCAGGCCCAGCCCAGTTGGGGATGGCTGCAGGTACCTGTGCTGTTCTGTGGAAGAGGCCACAGGCAAGGTCCTGCTCTTGTGTCTGGTCCATGGCTGCATCTGGCAAAGAGCGAGAGCAGCCAGAGCTGAGGGGCTGCGAGAGAGGCCAGAAAACGCAGCCCAGCCCTGTGATCGTCAGGCAGGGACAGCCCCGAGATGCCCCAGGGGATGGAGTACGGCTACTGCTGGAGGGGCAGCCCCAGCCCCTCTTGTGTCCTGTCCCTGGGTGTGTCTCCACAGGATAGGGTGGGATGGGATGAGATGGAATGCAATGGGATGGGATGGGATGGGGTGAGATGGGATGGGATGGGATGGGATGGGATGGGATGGGATGGGATGGGATGGGATGAGATGGGATGGGATGGGATGGGATGGGATGGGATGGGATGGGATGGGATGGGATGGGGCGAGATGGGATGGGATGGGATAAAGCTGGCAGAAAGCACCAGCCCTGTGGCCCAACTCTGCAACTCACCCTCCTCCAGCGGCTGGAAGTCCTGCACCTCTTCAGTCTCTACTTCTGGGGCAGCTCCAGGGCCTTCTTCCTCCTCCTCCTCCTCCTCCACCCAGGCCAGCTTGGGCACTCTCGGGGGTCGCTGCTCCAGATCTTCTCCAACACTCTCCCATCCTT
Organism: Pseudopodoces humilis; assembly: GCF_049639895.1. Classification (NCBI taxonomy): domain Eukaryota; kingdom Metazoa; phylum Chordata; class Aves; order Passeriformes; family Paridae; genus Pseudopodoces; species Pseudopodoces humilis. The sequence goes on along the minus strand of NC_142207.1, from coordinate 36,163,022 downwards.
TCCATAGGAACAGTACCAGGGGATGGCATGGCATGCAATGGGATGGGGCCAAGCTGGCAACAGGCACTAGCCCTAAGGCCGAGCTCTGCAACTCACCCTCCTCTGGCACCTGGAATTCCTGCACCTCTTCAGTCTCTACTTCTGGGGCAGATCCAGGGCCTTCTTCCTCCTCCTCCTCCTTCTCCTCCTCCACCCAGGCCAGCTTGGGAACTCTTGGGGGTCGCTGTTCCATGGCAGTGACTGGATTTGCTGGTACTTGCGAGAGAGATGCCTCAGAAAAGCTCCAAGGCAGCAAGTCCTGCAGTCGTGCCTGGAAGGCACCTGCAAGACTCAAGTCCTGGCAAGACTGCCGGACAGCAAGTCCTGCAGTCGGGTCTTGAGGGCTCCTGCCACAAGGACAGGAGGCTCCTCGACAAGGATTGTGCCCTGGCCTCAAGGGCAGTGACTGCAGGGATGGGCGATGCCTCAGAAAAGCTCCAGGTCACCAGGTCCCACAGTCTGCCCTCGAGGGCACCTTAAGAAAAGAAGCCTCGGCAAGGCCACAGGTCACCAAGTCCTGTGGTCTGGCCTCGAGGTCACCTGCAAGAATGACGGCTCAGAGAAGCTCCGGGTCAGACACCAACGAGTGCGCTGTGCGGGGGCTCCTCACAGCACCGCTCTGGCGCGTCCTGTCCCGTCGCGTGCACCGAGCACTGTGGCGTGGACCTGTCGCTGTGGCCAGCTCCTGTGTCACCACGTGTCACAAAGGGCCCTCTGACACCCTGTCCCTTTCCATCCCACGCTGACCATGTCACAAAGGGCCCTTGCACACACTGCCACGTGCCCTGGTTCTTCCCCCGCCCCCCATCCCCCCTCCAAGAGGGCCCCGGTGGGAGGAATCTCCTGCCCAAAGTGTCAAAGACAGTGTTTGCGGCAATTGTTTAAGTTTAGTTGTTGTTGTAAGTTTGTCAGTTCTATGGTTCACTCTTCTGCTCCCCCCTGTTCATCCGAAGTTGGTTTGCCCCTAGGAGTTGTATCCTCCCCTGAACTGCCCTTCATTGTAAAGCCAGCTCCTTATTCCCAAGCCTTCCCTGCCTGTCACCACAACCCTGCCCCCACCCCTTGTCCATCATTGTAAACCCTGCCCTTTGTTCTGGATCCTTCCCTGTCAACCCCCTAAGCCTCGAGGCCTCATTGGCCTGCGTGACCGGTCCTCTGTTCCCCCTCATCCCTGATGGTTCGTGCATTGTAATGCCCTCCCTTCGCTACTTCCTCCTGGATTCCCCATTGGCTGTTTGTTTGTACCCTCCCATTGTGTTGCTGCTATTTCAAATCCCGAGCAGAGCTGTGCTTGGGGCTCTTGGGTCCCTGACTCCCTTCAGCAGTAAACCTTTCTCTGCTGGGACCTCACACCGAGAGACTCCTCCTCCTCCTCCTCCTCCTCCTCTACCCGCTCCTTGAGTGCGGCTGACAATCCTGCCTGTTGAGCACAAGGGTCAAAGCTTCTGCCTTTGGCACTGATAAACCAAGGTAGTTCCACACACCTGACGTGGCTGCTGGTGTGTTTCTCGGAGCTAGCCTGGGCTCCGGCAGAACTGCATCGAGACAGCCCGACGGGATCTTTAGGAACGCCTCAAAGCATCAGCAAACGCTGTCCTGCTCTGCAGGCTCAGGGCAGCAGAAGGAGCCCCCAGGGCTGCCGACGCAGCCGCAGCAGGAAGGGCACGGGGCCTTGCACAGAAGCTGGCACGGCCTCCTTGGGACACGGCCCAGCTGGTGGCCATCCTAAACCTGCCCGGGGTGTGACACAGACAAGGAACGTGTGGGCCAGGGCACGAATGCTGCTCTGAGCCCTGGGCCACTGGAGTTTCCAGTGTCCTTCTTTCTTACAAGATGCACATTGCTTCAGCCCCAACTTAGTCTGAGGCTGGTTTGAACTTCCTCCACCTCTGGTATTTTTGCCCCTGTCTCATCATATGCCCATGACCCCTGCCCTGGTGCTGATCTAGAGCTACCCCTATGGCTGTAGTGAGTTCTTTCTGTTTTCGTCTCTATTACTGTACACCTGCTATGCTTTTTTTCATGAATGCCTTGAAGTCTCTATTTACAGGCTCTTCTGGCTTCTGAAGTTTCTGCCTGATATCTGGGCTGGATTTCCCTAACATCAGGGATACTAACTGCTGCTTTCCCATGTCTGATACGGGATCTAGGGCTGCAAAGGTGATTTTGTGCTGCAGAAAATGATTTAAATGAGAAAACAATACCAGCATGGAGGAAGAGCTTCTGAAAGATAGCAAGAGTTGCCAACAGTTGCTCCAGGAGCTCCTGCCAAGACCCCTGCAGGAAGGAGCCCAGCCCCCAATGCACGTGGGCTTTGGCTGCCCAATGGCACAGAAACCCCCCAGGGGCACAGGTCTCTGGGGCAGGAGAAGGGCACCAGCACTGCCAGGGCTCAGCTGGGGTGGCAGGTCTGACTCAGTGGGGACTCTGCCATACTTTCTGATTTCAGTGCTGCCAGGCCCCTGTACAGATTCTGTGCAAGGCCCCGTGCCCTTCCTGCTGCGGCTGCGTCGGCAGCCCTGGGGGCTCCTTCTGCTGCCCTGAGCCTGCAGAGCAGGGCAGCGTTTGCTGATGCTTTGAGGTGTTCCTAAAGATCCTGCCATGCTGTCTTAGACACTTGGGGCAAGGGATTCCTTCCAACCAGGGCCACTTTGGGGGGGATGGGGGCAGAACCAGTAAGGTGGCAGTGTGTGCAATGGCCGTTAGTGACACGGTGCAGCATGGTAACGGTGGAATGGACAAGAGCTGGCGGTGACAAGACCACACCAGAGTACTCTGTGCATGCGACAGGACAGGACACGCCAGAGCTGTGCTGTGAGGAGCCCCCGCACAGCACACTCGTTAGTGTCTGACCCGGAGCTTTACTGAGGTGTTATTCGTGCAGCTGACATCGTGGCCAGACTGTGGGGCTTGGTGAGCCAGAGCTTTCCCAAGTCATCTCCAATCCCTGTGGCTTGTGCCATCCACGCCAGTTTGTGGTATTTGGTCACCAGAATAATTTACGAGGAGTCTCCAGTCATTGTGGCAGGAGCCCTCGAAATTAGACTGCAGGGCTTGCTGTCCTGTAGCCTTCCTGAGGCTTCTCTGTCGCAGGTGCCTTCAAGGCACAAGTGCACAATTTGTTGACCCAGAGATTTCCCACGTCATCTCTTTAGAAGGTGCCCTCAAGGCCACTTTGTATCAGGGCGGGCAGATTCCTCATCCTGTTCAACGGTGTTCAGATGGAACAGAAACAGAGACCCTGGAGCTGCCCCAGCACAACACCTGGAAGAGCCAGAGCAGTTCCAGCCACTGCAGGATGGTGAGTTGGCAGAGCTGGGCCACAGGGCTGATGGCTGCAGCCAGCTAGACCTTGTCCATCCCCATCCCATCCCATCCCATCCCATCACCTCCCCTCCCATCCCATTCCCCTCCCCTCCCCTCCCCTCCCATCCCCTCACCCTCCCCATCCCATCCCATCCCAGTCCCCATCCCATCCCATCCCATCCCATCCCATCCCCATCCCATCCATCCCATCCCATCCCCATCCCATCCCATCCATCCCATCCCATCCCATCCCATCCCATCCCATCCCATCCCATCCCATCCCATCCCATCCCCTGTGGACATGCCCAAGGACAGGACGGAATAGGGGCCAAGGCTTCCCCCCAGCAGTGCCGTGCTCCATCCCCTGAGCCACCCCAGGGCTGTCCCTAGCCTGGGGAATGCAGGGCTGGGCTGTGTTCTCCGGCCCTCTCCCACAGCCCCTCAGCTCTGGCTGCCTCTTTGCCAGATGCAGCCATGGACCAAAGACAAGAGCAGGAGCCCCACCCCGTGGCCGGCTTCAGTAGAATGCTGAAGGTACCTGCAGCCATCCCCACCTGGGCTGGGCCTGCTGTCACTGCTCAGCCCAGCACCACGCTTGGAGCACCTCCATGGAAACATGCCTCTCTTTCCCTGTCCTTTGTTCTCCCGACCACAGAGGTTCCGGAAATTCCTGCCAATTCGGCATAGAAAGATATCCAGCCCCATAGGAACTGAGGGCACAGCTGAGCCTGACTCTGGCTGACCCGAGCTCCAGGCAGAGCCGATGTCAGCTCAGATTCAGCAGTGCCCCCACAAAACTCTGATGCTGCCGTGAGTGACAACAGGGCAGAGGCTGACGTGGCGCTGACGCGAGGACATGGGCCATTCCAAACACCGGAGAGAGACTCAGGCATCACAAATACTGACACTATGGCCCCCTCCCACAGTGAGTCGTGCACCTAATACAGATTTTTTTGAAAGGGGATGTTTCTTTCTGACCAGCAGGTAGCCAGCCAGGTGCCAGAACTGGAGGTCTCCCACAATCATGTGCCGTGCCCCTTCAAGCCACATCCACAAGGCCCCCTCAGCATTTTGAGGCCAGCACAGTGTGGCGGGAAGGGAAGCACTTCTTGGGCAGAAGCTGGGGAAGTTGCTGCCTTGGACAGCGCTCCAAGTCTTCCCCATTCCCACTCCAGGTTGCCAGCCTACTGTGAGGAACATTCACCAGAGTCTCATGTGCTGTGTTACGGTGGATGCCACGCTGCCTACTAACATTGTGAGGCTGGCTGAACAACACCCTATGGATGTGGTGCTGACCCTCCTGCGCTGTGCTCCATCGTGTGACAGGTATGGGGGGGGCCCACGTGCCTTGAGAGCTCAGGGCCTCCCAGCCTTTAGGGGCCATTGCCCTGCACAGCCTGTCCAATGGGCCCTGCCCAACAGGCAGAGAGGTCCCCTCTGTTTCCTGAGGCATGCTGCCAATGCTCCCCCGCCCACTGCCCCTCAGGGCACCTCTGTCACCTGGGGACCCAACCACAGCTACACAGGGCCATGGCACTGTGACTGAGACATCCCTGATACAGAGCTCTGATCCCCACAGAGCTGCTGCCATGATGTGGCAAAGCCATAGCCTCATCAGGACCAGCAATGGAGAAGGTGCTGCCAACGCTGCTCCGTGTGATGGAGAACTGGCCACTTTGCAGCATCTGCACACTCTGATGGGGACAACAAGGACGTTTTTGCTCTGGCCTGTGAGTTTCTGGAACTGGCCTTGACTCTCCCCTAGGTCGCTTTCTTCTCCAGCAGCTCTTCATGCTCTCTGTGCCTCAGAGCTGGGCTGAAACCTGGGCTAGGGCAGCAGGCTCAGGGACACCGGGCCCGCTGTTCCCCCTGCAATCTCCCCTTGGGCCTTTTTCCCCATGGAACACTCCTCGGCAACTGAGCGCATGTCTTGGTGTGCTTCTTTCTGGGCCAGGCAACTCTGGTCTGCTCTGGGGTGAATTATGAGCAAGTGCCTCAGAGCCATGAGGCCATGGATGCCAATGTTTGCCCATCTCTGATTACTACGGCTCTGCTGTTCACTTTCAACGTTTTCAACCACCACACAGCTGAGAATTGCCAGCAGAAGTTTGGTAACTTCTGGAGAGCATGAGCGCCGGAGAAGAGGAACACACCACCTTCCCAAAAAACCCAACAGGTGCCAGTCCTCCTGTCCTATTCCCATGGCGCCCTTGTTGGCTTGACACCAGTGCACTGCCCAATGTGACCTGGGCTTATGCTCCTGCACACAGGTTTGCAGGTGCAGGCCATGAAGGCTCCTGCTCTGGCTGTCTGGAGTATGACAGTGTGAGCCTGATGGCTATGGAGCGCAAGTGTGGCTTGGGAAAACGCTGCTCACCGTAGCTGACAAATCCCAGCACTATGGCCGTGGGGTCTGTTGGCCAGGTGAGAACCCCTTCTCAACCATTGGCCTCTGAAATGTGTTGCCCTGTGGCCCAAGGTTTTCCCCCACCCACAGTCCCCTGTGGTCATGGAGCCAAGAGGAGGGCTTTCGCCATTGAGGGATGGCTGATCGGATGGCTTGGATCAGACTGGAAAAGGCTGAGAGGAGGGTGCCCCAGAAAGGATGCGCTTCTCCCCAAAGCGCGCCACTGGTCCCCCCTCCAGGGATGCTGGTGAAAAGGCCCCAAACTTGTTTGGACAGGCATTGGAAGATATTCTGAAGCAATTTAAATTAAAAGAGAACATTAAGTTGATCCAATGTGTAGACGATTTGCTGATTTCAGGAGAAGTACAAGATGAGGTCAGAGAAACTAGCATAGAAATACTGAATTTCTTAGGGGAGAAGGGTCTAAATGTATCCAAGGAAAAACCAGTTTGTAGAAGATGAGGTCACTTACTTGGGCCATCTGATTGGCAAAGGATATAAGAGACTAAGCCCAGAGAGAGTATCAGGAATAATAGCAATTCCAGCTCCTAAAACTAAAAGGGATGTGAGGAGAATCTTAGGTTTGTTTAGCTATTGCAAAATATGGATTGACCAGTACTCACAAAGTGTTAAATTTTTATATGAAAAGTTAGTAGACCCTGACCCAGTTAACTGGACAGAACAGGATGAAAAATAATTACAAGAACTGAAAAACAAGTTAATGTTGGCACCGACATTGAGTCTACCCAACCTTAACAAAAGATTTGATCTATTCATAAATGCTGAACAAGGAATAGCTTATGGAGTATTAACTCAGAAATAGCAAGAATTTCAAAAGCCATTAGCTTATATGTCAAAATTGTTGGACCCAGTGGCAAGGGGCTGGCCCATTTGTCTGCAAACACTAGCAGCCACTGCTGTGTTAGTAGAAGAAGTGCAGAAACTGACGCTGCAAGGGAGGATCACCGTACATACCCCACATGATATCAGAGCAATATTGGATCAAAGAGCATCCCAGTGGCTAACAAGTTCAAGGCTGTTGAAATATAAAATTGCCCTCATAGAAACAGGTAATTTGGAACTAGTAACATCCAAGAGTTTAAATCCAGACCAATTTCTATCAGGACAGCCCCTAGAAAATTTAGAACATGATTGCCTAGAATTAATTGACTATCTGACCCAAAGTAAGAGAAGTCCTGGAAGATGTCCAGCTCCCTTATGGGAAAAGATTATTTATAGACAGGTCTTCCAAAGTAATAGAGGGGAAAAGAGTCTCTGGTTATGCAATAATAGATGGAGAAGAGATGGAAGTTGTAGAGACAGGGAAATTGTCGACAAATTGGTCAGCCCAAATGTGTGAGCTTTATGCTTTTAAGAGGGGACTAGACTTATTAGATAAGCAGCAAGGAACAATCTATACAGACTCTAGATATGCTTTTGGAGTGGTTCACATCTTCAGGAAAATTTGGGAGGAAAGGGGGTATTTAAATTCAAAAGGGAAATATCTAATACACAAGGAATTGATAAAAGATGTTCTAACTTCCCTACTGAAACCAGAAGAAATCGCAGTAGTACATATTAAAGGACATCAAAAAGGAGACACTTTGGAGGCTAGGGGAAATAGACTAGCTGATTGGGCAGCTAAGAGCATAGCAACTGACACAAAACAGCCAATTAAAATGCTAATATTAACCGAAACATCAACACCCAAGGGGGAGGAAAGAAGAAATGTAGTGTTTGATGAAGAGGAACTGAAACACATAAAATCTCTAGGGTTATATCAAGGGAGCCAAGGGGAATGATTAATGTCAGATGGAAGGAAATATCTCAATAAGGCTCTAGCTCAGAAAATGTTAACAGAGCTGCATGAACTAACTCATTGGGGAGCTCAAGGTTTGAGTGATCACTTTTTAAAAGATTATATGTGCATTGGAGTCCATGAACTTGCACAGGGAGTCACTAATGGATGTATAAACTGCCAAAAAGTAAATCAAAAAGTAATGAGGAAACCCGTACCTGGAGGAAGAGAATTCGCTATAAGACCTTTCCAGAGAATGCAAGTAGATTTTACAGAAATTCCATCTATACAAGGCTACAAACATTTACTTGTAATAGTAGATCATTTTACACATTGGGTAGAAGACTTTCCTACAAAAAATGAAACAGCATTAACAGTAGCAAAAGTATTATTAGAAGAAATAATCCCCAGCTACGGGATAGTCAACCATATACACTCAGACCGGGGCCCTCATTTAACAGCCCAGTCCTTAACAGTTAACATCAAAGCTCTAGGAATTAAATGGTGGCTACATACACCTTGGCACCCGCAAAGTTCAGGGAGAGTAGAACGGATGAATAGCACCTTAAAAACTGTATTGACCGAATTAATAGAGGAGACAAAATTAAATTGGATTAAGTGCTTACCCTTAGCATTGTTAAGGATCAGGACTAGACCCTGAGCCGATATTGGAGTATCCCCGTATGAAATGTTATTTGGGCTTCCATTCCTGCTTACCCCTTACAGTACGGGAACATATGAAGAAGGAGCAGATGTCGCTCAGAAATATATACAGACAGTAAGTAAAACTTCAGAGCAACTTAGAATGAAAGGGTACCTCCCTCAAACCTCTCCTTTAGAGGGTGGACACACATCAGTCGAGTGAAAGGACCTGTCTCACCTCCTGAAGAGAATAACCACTTGGTTTCAGCTGAAACTTCACCAGAGTGGACTGTGGTTAATCGTGCGAGTGACTTAAAATTGACCTTAAGAAAAAATAGTAAGAATTTGTAAAGGTATATCTTGTAAAAGTTAGAAGTTGATAACAGTTGTTTAAAGAGTTTGTGTCAGTTACATTTCCTTATCCCATTTCCTCCTGGATCTTCTTCAGAAGAAAATAAATTCGTAAGGAAAGAGGGCGCACCAAGCAGTGTTGGCAGAAATAGAACCCCAGAGTCCCCAGGAGGCAAACCTGAGTAGGTTGATCAAAAATGGTAACCTATAACAGACTCCTGGTAGAAATACTGGTTTGGACAGCCATCAGTAGCTTTGCGCAAGGTGAGCTTGACTCACGTGCAAGATGTTACCATCCGTTATGTGATGGAGAAGAACCAGTATCGTTCATTTGGGTTCATTCAAGTATAAATCCAAACTACATAGATCACTCCCAATTATCTACTTGCCAGGAAGGCGAACAAGTTTATTGGATAGCATACAATTCTGCCTTTTACAGGCAATGCCTACTCAGAGAATGTCCAGCAGGGGATATGTGGCTCTGCTTTGAGCAACAGGCCAACCAGCAAGATACAGTAAAGGAAAAATAAATAAAAACTGTAGGTGCCCTTGAGAATGATTTGGAGATACCATCTGGGAAAAATTTGTTCACTGATATGGTAGAAAGAATAAGTAAAGAACTGAATTTGAAAGAGTGTTGGATTTGTAGAAGTACTCAAATGTCTGAAATATGGCCATGGGAGGGAATAAGTTTGAGCCCCTTAGAAATTTTAAAGTGGAAACAAATTAGAGAAAAACCAAAGGTAATACTAAACTGAAGTAAAGAGGAATGGCAATTGAAAGTTCCTATTACTGGGGAAGAGTGTATTATGAGAAAAGGCCACAGATATCAAACAATAGTAGGGAAGATGGCTTGTAAAAAATACTTAGTTGTCAAAAATACTGCTATGAGATGGATCCCAGGAGAACCAAATTGATATTGGACATCAATAAAGAGAGAAACTAGGTGCATTTTTCATGAAGGACATCAGTTGTATGAGCGTGCAAAGAAAGTTAATCCATTTTGGGGAATAAAGGAAATTTCAAAGTGCTGGGAATTTCCAATGTCACTAAATGAAGAGTTCTGGGAAGCTCCAGAGCATCTGTTCTGGATTTGTGGAAATAAAGCTTATACCCAGTTGCCTAAAGTTTGGCTAGGGAGTTGTACTATAGGAATAATTAAACTGGCTTTCTTTTTATTTCCAAAAGAATCTGGATCCACTCTGGGGGTTCTGCTATATGATGATTCTAAAAGGGTGAACCATAAAAAAGAGACATCATTGAAATGAGCGGTACACAAGTATGGAAAAATAAAATCTGAACTCCTGAGGAAATTATAAAAACATATGGACCAGCTGCATGGGCCCAAGATGGGTCATGGGGGTATCAAACCCCCATTAATATGTTAAATCATATAATCAGGTTTCAAGCTGTATTAGACATAATATCTAATCAGACTGCCATAACATTAGAGCATATCAGTGAACAATTATTTCAGACTCGGCAAATTATGTATCGAATTAAGTTAGCTGTCGACTATCTACTAGCCAATGAAGGGGAAATATGTGGAAAATGTAATTTTTCAGAATGTTGTTTAGAAATCAATGACAAAAGTGAGATAATAAAGAATATTTGAAAAGGAATTGGGAAAATAGCATATGTGGGAACTCAGGAGTGTACACCTCTTATGGATTCTGATTGGTGGGACAAATTTAGGTCCTTTAAAGGTAAATGGTGGAAGACAGTTGTGTTTATTGCCATCTGTGCTCTGACAGTGCTCATATTCCTCCCTTGTCTTTTGCCTTGTATAATTCATCTAGTCACTTCCACAGCTCAAGTAGGCACATTAATTCCAGAAGCTATAAATCCAAAAGAAAATAGTAAAATAATGATATTACAAAGCCAAATGAAAGAGAGTGCTAAGGAGATGTACAACCAATACCAAAAATTAAGAAAGTGGTAACCACAGGAAGACAGCCAATTAGACTACCAGTTGATGCGGGCCTACACTCGATCAAATAAATAGAGAGGGGAATTGTTATGAAGAAAAACCATTTTCAAGCAAGGTATGTGTAACGATGTAATGTTGGTGTTCCAGTATAATGTTGGTTACAATGTCTACCACAAAGTTAATAATGTTGCTGTTTCTACCCTGATGTTAATTGTATTGAGTTCATCTCTTACCGGAGTGTTCCAATCCCTTCCGGTCGGGTCTCTGCCGCTGCTCCCCAACATGGGGTACCCCCAGCCTCAGTGTGCAAATGAGGTGAAAAGGGTTAGGAGTGCTGAGAGAGCCCCTGGATCAAGCAGAGCAGATGAAAGACAGACAGACAAAAGAGCCTCATAACCCAACTGGCAGAGAGACCAGGATGTTCCCAGCCTCGACTCAGAGTCCGCGCCATCATCAGGGAAGAGCTTGACTGGGATGACAGCCCTACGCAAACCAGCCACGAGAGATCTTCCGCGGATTCCTGTGAGGACGGAAGCCCCAGGCCTGTCGAGGGGACAGGACTGAAACACCTCCTTTCTGGCGACCTCGTGGGAGCAGTGGCGGCGTGCGCAGCCTCCTGAGCCCCCACCCTGGAGCTGATACCTTCATAAAGGCACAAAAAGGACTCAGGTGTCCTGCCCATTCATTTCACCTTACACCCCACTGCAAGAGGAACAAGACTCAACAGCCAGGCGATCGAGCTCATGGCCTAAGGCTGAGGGGTGGGGGGCTCCAGTCCCAAAGACAGGGATGGCACTTACCCAGCCCCACAACTCCTGGGCCCACATCTCTGAAAGGCTCAGACGAGGGTTACATGCCTGATTACACAGGGTCCCTCCAAACTGAGGGAAACGCTGGCACCCGAGCAGCCAGGTGTCACGGACAAGGTAGCTGCCTGAGAGCCTCTGACACTCAATTCCTCAAGGCTTCCCACAGCCCCTCAGGGTCTCCCCCAGCTTGGCCCGGCAGCAGCGCCACAGCCCCACAGGAGCTCCAGAGGAGCTGCATCAAGAGGCACCTGGGAGCCCTCAGCAACCCAGCCAGCACCACACGGGCACAAAGACACAGATGGCACTTCCTGGCTGGGACAGGGCTTGTGTCTTCAGCACAACCACCACAGGCCAAGGGCTTCTGGCCATTTTCCCTGCACCACTGCACACCTGGGCAGCTTGCCAAGCACAAGCACCTTTTTCACCCTCTTCCCCTATGCCCTGCAGACCCTGGGCAGCGAAAGAAAGATCCTGGGAGACTGTCTATTATTATAACACATTCTATATTTATATACTACCAAAAAAAACCAAAATAAAAAGAAGGACAATCTTAAAGAAAAGAAAGGAAAAATCCCTGCTAGCTCTGGTGACCCCAGCAGACAGTGGCTCCTAGATCAACTCTCAACAGAACTCCAGCAGCAAAGCCAGGCATGGCAGCCACACAGACGGGGACGTTTCTTCCATGCCTTGCAGAACTGATCTCGCAGCATCCGAAAGAAGGGGTAGGGAGCTCTCTGTACTGCCCGGAGTACAAACGCTACTTCAATTGCCAGGTTTCTGATGGCAGGGCTGCTGTCATCCACCATGTTCTCAAGGGCTGGAAAAAAGACAAACAGAGCCATGGTCAGATCCCAGACCTGCTCGGGCCCATGGAGAGCCCCCTGCCAGGGCCATTCCAGCCAGTTCTTGCCATGGGCAGCAGGGAGCAGGGATCACGAAGCAGCTGGCCACGAATGCCCCACGTGCCCCTGAAATCTCGGTGTGCTCTGCCCACACCGCCCCCCATCTGCAGAGGGAGCAGAGCCCTCCGCAGCCTGGCCAGGGATTGCAGCTCCCCCCGCCAGTCCCGCTGACAGCCTGCTGCCCTCACTCACCCTCACAGATGAACTGCAGCTCTTCCTTCTGCCCCCTCAGGTGCTCCCCGGCCATCCCTGGGAACACAGAGCCTGTCAGGGGCCCCGGGGGCACAGCCCCCTGCCAGCGGCGCTGCCAGCCCTGGGGCCACACGCCCTCCCGCCCCGGCAGGGCTCAGCCCCAGCCCTTGCCGCATCCTGACACAGCCCAAGGGCACGGCTGCCAGAGGCCGGCAGCAGCCCCGAGGGCAGCCGGGGCTCCCGGGCGGCGGGGCCGGGTGGCGGTGCCGGGGCAGCAGCAGCCGGGGCCAGGGGCGAGCTGCGGCGGGACGGGGAGGGAGCCCGGGCTCGTGGCTCACCCATGAACCTGATGGCCGCCGCTCGCAGGGGCTCCTGTGGGTTCTCCAGGTACGGCAGGGCCTGGTGCAGGTGCTCGGCCGCTCGGCTCTCGTCCTGTGCCAGCTGCAGAGAGCGGCAGGAGGGAAGGGTTGGCGCGGGCTCTGCCCCTCGGCCGGGCGCTGCCTGCGGCCAGCCCCGGCCTCCCGTGCCCGCCCAGCCCTGAGGCACCGGGCAGCAGCCACTGGCGCTGGGCTCTGGAGGGAGCAGAGGGCCGGCTGCTGCCCAGGGAGCCGCGGTGCCGGCCCGCCCCGCAGCCCCAGTGATTCGGGGCTCCATCAGCAGCCGGCTTGGGGCCACAGGAGCCTGGAGAAGAAGCCGTGCGGTCCCCGGCTGCGGCACCGGGCAGGGGCCCAGCTGCTAGCCCCATACACCAAGCGCCGGGGACAGGGGGCTTCTCCAGGCTGAGGCTGGGCCTTCCAGGCTGTCCTTACCAGGCACTCGCCGAACCTCCATGTCTGATCCACCTCCAGCATCTGTTCAATATCTCTCCTCTTCAGGAATCTGGCTGAAAAATGCAGAGTTTCCCGGGACGCCTGGAGAGCAGCAGAGACCCGCAGATGGCCCCACAAGCCAGGGCACAGGAGCCGCATTCGTGTGCCAAGGCCTGCAGGAGGCTGCAGCCGGCAAGGTGCCAGGCCTGCAGGAGGCAGCCGAGCCCCCTCCCCGGGTGACAGCAGCAGCCCGGGAGTCCTCACCTCTGCCACCTGCTGGTTCTCGTCGTGGCAGTGGAAGGAGAGTGGCAGCAGGCTCCGGTGCACGTGTGACTTCAGGGCCTTTCTTCCCTCTTCCATGAATAAATCTATCATCTTTTGAAAGACAAACATGGATACCAGCTGCACCTGGCTATCATCCTGTATGAAAGGAAGGAAAAAAGACTTCAGCTTTGGCTGCTTCTCGCCCCCTTTTGACTGGCCGGCAAATCCACAGGGCACAAAATGTCTGGGCAGCACCCATTGCCTGTGGCTGGGGACACAGAACCTTACATTGTCAAAGAGTGCCAGGAGCACCTCAGCCAGCTTCTGGGCAATGGGGCTGGCTATCGGGGTGCTATTATACAGGAACAAATATTTCAGTAGAACTATGGTCATCCTGACCACATCACTATCATTTTCCTGCAGGAGCTCCAGTAGGTTTTCAGTCAGGCTCCACATTTTCTTGGCCTGTGGGGAAGAGAAGTCTGTGAAACCCCACCCTGCTGCCACAGGGCCAGAAGCCAAAGGCCTGTCCTAAAGCAGTCAGGCAGATGAGCAGGGAGGAAGGAGAGCTGGGAGCAGCTGCCTCGGTGCCCAAAGCCCAACTAAGCCCAAGAACTGCATTCCCCATCCCTACGCTGCCCGCAAGGCTTCAACCACTGCCCCCTTCTCACCATCGAGGGATTCTTGGCAAGCACTTGGAGGCCTCTGAGTGCCAAGCAACGCCTCTCTCTGCACTCGCTCTGCAGATTGTGTGACATGATGTCCAGGATGCTGTCACAGCATTCACTCAAGTCCAGGTAGTCCAGGATCTGAAAGGCACAAGGCAGTAAAAGGGGAGCTGGCCAGCAGGAGCATGGAACCACACAGGGCTGGGCCCAGGTGGCAGCCCAGGGCATGGGCACCGTCCCAGGCAGCTGCAGCTATGAGAGGGCCGAGAGGTGGAAGGCAGCTTTGCCTCCAGGCTCCCCCCAACAAGGAATGCCAGGGCAGCGAAATCCCACAATGACATCTCTTTGCTGAGCAGCCTGAGCAGGTAGAATGCTACCCCGGAACACAATTGTATGGATGAAGAGCACATTTCTCTGACAAGAGGAAAAAGGAAGCAAAACTCTGAGCCAGTGGCGGCAAAGCTCTCCCAGGAATGACTCACAGAGGGCTGATCTTTCCCCACCAGCCTGCAAGGGGATCTGAGCCCCTGGGGAGGTGGCTGCTCCTGGGAACCCTGCTCTCCCAACCTTTTCCAGTCTCCTTAGGCGTTCCTCCGGGACGAGGCGCTCTGGCTCATGACGATGGGGACTGTGTGTGGGACAACCTCAGCACGGGGCACAAATGCCAGAGGCAATGGGGAGAAGGGGTCTCACCTGGCCAGCAGACCCACAGCATGATGGTGAGTGTCAGCGCAGAGCAGCGTGTCCCAGCCACGCTTGCGTTCCATTTCCACCACTACATGCTCACACCGGAGAAGGCAGAGTAGAGACTTCAGGGCCTGCACTGCAAAGCTGTGTGCACAGCAAAGCCCAGGTCACGCTGGGAGCACTGGCTCCTGCCCTGGGGTGTGGTGGGAACAGGAGGACTGGGATGGAGCACCTGTTGGGGCTGATGGCAAGGCCGTGTTGCTCCTGGCATCCCTTCCAGAAGGTATCAACCTCCTGTGGCATCTCCAAAGTGCTGAAGAGCACTTGAAAGACCAGATGCACAAAGAGGCGGGGGAAATACACATTCACTACCCGTTGGGACACAGGGCATCCGAAGGAAACTTCCACATCACAACTGTTGCCTACAGAGGACAAAGAACCCAGAGACAGTGCTCAGTGCTGAGGTGTCCCGGGTGGCAGGGCCTGAGTGTGGCCGGGAGCTCCACGCCTGGTTTCAGCCCAGTCCCTGAGGCGGGGAGATGCAGTGGGGGAAGGAGGGAAACAGAGCTGCTAAAAGAGGTGGTTGGCCATGGGGTGAGCAAAGGCCAGTTCCAGAAACTCACAGCCAGGGCAAAGACACCCGTGTTGTCCCCATCGGAGGTGCACGTGCTGTGCTCTGGCCAGGTTCTCAGCACATCGAGGAGTATCTGTACTACTGGCTCCACAGTCCTGCTCGAGCACATGATGGTCTTCCACATGGTCATTGCAGCTCTGTGGGGTGACAGCTCTGTCTCACGGGGGGTCTCAGACACACCCCCGTGGCCGGGGCAGCAGTGGCAGGGGGAGCTGAGCTGGCTGCCAGCTCTGCCCTCTGCCCGCTGCCCCTCGCCGGCAGCAGCAGCACCCAGCCAACCCAGCCCTGCGGGGACAGGGCCCTGGGGGGGCATGGCATGGCAGCAGGCTGGGGGGCCGAAGTAGCAGGGCTGGGAAAGGGCCCCGGTACACAGGGCCCCGGAAATCTCTGTTGGTCAGACACCTGGGCCAGGCTGTGCAGGCTGATGGGCTGGGGAGCCCTGAGCCCTCTGGGCACGTGGGCCCCGTACCTGTCACACGTTGGGGCCACACGCAGGAGAGCAATGACCACGTCAGTGGGCTGTGCCTCGGTCAGATCCAGCAGGGTCCTGCCCAGCCTGGAGTCAGCAGACTCATTGGCCATGAGCCACTGGTGCATGTACCTCACCACGGCAGGCACCTGGAGAAGGCACAAGGGGAGACTTGGAAAGCTGCCAGAGGGATTCAGGAATGTCCCCAGTTTCCCCAGAGAAGCGCTTCCCTTGTCACCACGCTGCAATGGCCTCAAAGGCTTAGAGTGATCAGCAGGCGTAGCTTGGGAGGCCAAGTGATCCCTGGAGAATCACACCCTGGCCACAGGCTGCTTACTTGCTCTGGAATGGAAACACCCTCCTCCAGAATGAATTTCAGCATGGCAGTACTGGTGTCGCTGGTGTAGATGTCACCATCTTCCATGGACCCAGTGCCCATGACGCTGGTCTCTTCCTGCCAAATGCGCTTGATGAATTTGCATGTTGGGTAGGAGAAGGAAGGGTGGGAAGAGAGGGATATTGCATGGAGTGTTCCAAGCATGGTGCTGGGCTGAGCAGTGCCAGCAGGCCCAGCCCAGTTGGGGATGGCTGCAGGTACCTGTGCTGTTTTGTGGAAGAGGCCACAGGCAAGGTCCTGCTCTTGTGTCTGGTCCATGGCTGCATCTGGCAAAGAGCGAGAGCAGCCAGAGCTGAGGGGCTGCGAGAGAGGCCAGAAAACGCAGCCCAGCCCTGTGATCGTCAGGCAGGGACAGCCCCGAGATGCCCCAGGGGATGGAGTACGGCTACTGCTGGAGGGGCAGCCCCAGCCCCTCTTGTGTCCTGTCCCTGGGTGTGTCTCCACAGGATAGGGTGGGATGGGATGAGATGGAATGCAATGGGATGGGATGGGATGAGATGGGATGGGATGGGATGGGATGGGATGGGATGGGATGGGATGGGATGGGATGGGATGGGATGGGATGGGATGGGATGGGATGGGATGGGATGGGATGGGATGGGATGGGGCGAGATGGGATGGGATGGGATAAAGCTGGCAGAAAGCACCAGTGCTGTGGCC
The DNA here is from genome assembly GCF_049639895.1 of Pseudopodoces humilis. NCBI lineage: Eukaryota > Metazoa > Chordata > Aves > Passeriformes > Paridae > Pseudopodoces > Pseudopodoces humilis. Next base: position 36,146,058 of record NC_142207.1, on the reverse strand, counting down.
CAACTCTGCCTCTCACCCTTCTCCAGCAGCTGGAACTCCTGCCCCTCTTCCGTCTCTGGGGCAGCTCCAGGGCCTTCTTCCTCTTCTTCCTCCTCCTCCTCCTTCACCCAGGCCAGCTTGGGCACTCTCGGGGGTCGCTGCTCCAGATCTTCTCCAACACTCTCCCATCCTTTCCATAGGAACAGCACCAGGGGATGGCATGGCATGCAATGGGATGGGGCCAAGCTGGCAACAGGCACTAGCCCTAAGGCCGAGCTCTGCAACTCACCCTCCTCCAGCGGCTGGAATTCCTGCACCTCTTCGGTCTCTACTTCTGGGGCAGCTCCAGGGCCTTCTTCTTCCTCCTCCTCCTCCTCCTCCACCCAGGCCAGCTTGGGAACTCTTCGGGGTCGCTGCTCCATGGCAGTGCCTGGATTTATGGTACTTGCAACAGAGATGCCTCGGAAAAGCTCCGAGGCAGCAAGTCCTGCACTTGTGCCTGGAAGGGACCTGCAAGACTCAAGTCCTGGCAAGACTGCCAGACAGCAAGTCTTGCACTCGGGTCTTGAGGGCTCCTGCCACAAGGACAGGAGGCTCCTCGACAAGGATTGTGTCCTGGCCTCAAGGGCAGTGACTGCAGGGATGGGAGATGCCTCGGAAAAGCTCCGGGTCACCAGGTCCCACAGTCTGCCCTCGAGGGCACCTTAAGAAGATAAGCCTCGGCAAGGCCACAGGTCACCAAGTCCTGTGGTCTGGCCTCGAGGTCACCTGCAGGAATGACGGCTCAGAGAAGCTGCGGGTAAGACACAAACGAGTGCGCTGTGCGGGGGCTCCTCACAGCACCGCTCTGGCGCGTCCTTGTCCCGTCGCGTGCACCGAGCACTGTGGCGTGGGACCTGTCGCTGTGGCCAGCTCCTGTGTCACCACGTGTCACAAAGGGCCCTCTGACACCCTGTCCCTTTCCATCCCACGCTGACCATGTCACAAAGGGCCCTTGCACACACTGCCACGTGCCCTGGTTCTCCCCCTGCCCCCCATCCCCCCTCAAAGTGGCCCGGGTTGGAAGGAATCTCTTGCCCAAAGTGTCAAAGACAGTGTTGCGGCAATTGTTTAAGTTTAGTTGTTGTTGTAAGTTTGTCAGTTCTATGGTTCACTCTTCTGCTCCCCCCTGTTCATCCGAAGTTGGTTTGCCCCTAGGAGTTGTATCCTCCCCTGAACTGCCCTTCATTGTAAAGCCAGCTCCTTATTCCCAAGCCTTCCCTGCCTGTCACCACAACCCTGCCCCCACCCCTTGTCCATCATTGTAAACCCTGCCCTTTGTTCTGGATCCTTCCCTGTCAACCCCCTAAGCCTCGAGGCCTCATTGGCCTGCGTGACCGGTCCTCTGTTCCCCCTCATCCCTGATGGTTCGTGCATTGTAATGCCCTCCCTTCGCTACTTCCTCCTGGATTCCCCATTGGCTGTTTGTTTGTACCCTCCCATTGTGTTGCTGCTATTTCAAATCCCGAGCAGAGCTGTGCTTGGGGCTCTTGGGTCCCTGACTCCCTTCAGCAGTAAACCTTTCTCTGCTGGGACCTCACACCGAGAGACTCCTCCTCCTCCTCCTCCTCCTCCTCTACCCGCTCCTTGAGTGCGGCTGACAATCCTGCCTGTTGAGCACAAGGGGTCAAAGCTTCTGCCTTTGGCACTGATAAACCAAGGTAGTTCCACACACCTGACGTGGGCTGCTGGTGTGTTTCTCGGAGCTAGCCTGGGCTCCGGCAGAAAACTGCATCGAGACAGCCCGACGGGATCTTTAGGAACGCCTCAAAGCATCAGCAAACGCTGTCCTGCTCTGCAGGCTCAGGGCAGCAGAAGGAGCCCCCAGGGCTGCCGATGCAGCCGCAGCAGGAAGGGCACGGGGCCTTGCACAGAAGCTGGCACGGCCTCCTTGGGGCACGGCCCGGCTGGTGGCCATCCTAAACCTGCCCGGGGTGTGACACAGACAAGGAACGTGTGGGCCAGGGCACGAATGCTGCTCTGAGCCCTGGGCCACTGGAGTTTCCAGTGTCCTTCTTTCTTACAAGATGCACATTGCTTCAGCCCCAACTTAGTCTGAGGCTGGTTTGAACTTCCTCCACCTCTGGTATTTTTGCCCCTGTCTCATCATATGCCCATGACCCCTGCCCTGGTGCTGATCTAGAGCTACCCCTATGGCTGTAGTGAGTTCTTTCTGTTTTCGTCTCTATTACTGTACACCTGCTATGCTTTTTTTCATGAATGCCTTGAAGTCTCTATTTACAGGCTCTTCTGGCTTCTGAAGTTTCTGCCTGATATCTGGGCTGGATTTCCCTAACATCAGGGATACTAACTGCTGCTTTCCCATGTCTGATACGGGATCTAGGGCTGCAAAGGTGATTTTGTGCTGCAGAAAGAAAAGATGATTTAAATGAGAAAACAATACCAGCATGGAGGAAGAGCTTCTGGAAGGTAGCAAGAGTTGCCAACAGTTGCTCAGGAGCTCCTGCCAAGACCCCTGCAGGAAGGAGCCCAGCCCCCAATGCACGTGGGCTTTGGCTGCCCAATGGCACAGAAACCCCCCAGGGGCACAGGTCTCTGGGGCAGGAGAAGGGCACCAGCACTGCCAGGGCTCAGCTGGGGTGGCAGGTCTGACTCAGTGGGGACTCTGCCACACTTGCTGATTTCAGTGCTGCCAGGCCCCTGTACAGATTCTGTGCAAGGCCCCGTGCCCTTCCTGCTGCGGCTGCGTCGGCAGCCCTGGGGGCTCCTTCTGCTGCCCTGAGCCTGCAGAGCAGGGCAGCGTTTGCTGATGCTTTGAGGTGTTCCTAAAGATCCTGCCATGCTGTCTTAGACACTTGGGGCAAGGGATTCCTTCCAACCTGGGCCACTTTGGGGGGGATGGGGGCAGAACCAGTAAGGTGGCAGTGTGTGCAATGGCCGTTAGTGACACGGTGCAGCATGCATGGTAACGGGTGGAATGGACAAGAGCTGGCGGTGACAAGACACACACCAGAGTACTCTGTGCATTCGACAGGACAGGACACGCCAGAGCTGTGCTGTGAGGAGCCCCCGCACAGCACACTCGTTAGTGTCTGACCCGGAGCTTTACTGAGGTGTTATTCGTGCAGCTGACATCGTGGCCAGACTGTGGGGCTTGGTGAGCCAGAGCTTTCCCAAGTCATCTCCAATCCCTGTGGCTTGTGCCATCCACGCCAGTTTGTGGTATTTTGGTCACCAGAATAATTTACGAGGAGTCTCCAGTCATTGTGGCAGGAGCCCTCGAAATTTAGACTGCAGGGCTTGCTGTCCTGTAGCCTTCCTGAGGCTTCTCTGTCGCAGGTGCCTTCAAGGCACAAGTGCACAATTTGTTGACCCAGCGATTTCCCATGTCATCTCTTTAGAAGGTGCCCTCAAGGCCACATTGTATCATGGCGGGCAGATTCCTCAACCTGTTCAAGGTGTTCAGATGGAACAGAAACAGAGACCCTGGAGCTGCCCCAGCACAACACCTGGAAGAGCCAGAGCAGTTCCAGCCACTGCAGGATGGTGAGTGGCAGAGCTGGGCCACAGGGCTGATGGCTGCAGCCAGCTAGACCTTGTCCATCCCATCCCATCCCATCCCATCCCATCCCATCCCATCCCCTCCCCTCCCATCCCATCCCCTCCCCTCCCCTCCCCTCCCATCCCCTCCCCTCCCCTCCCATCCCATCCCCTCCCCTCCCATCCCATCCCATCCCATCCCATCCCATCCCATCCCATCCCATCCCATCCCATCCCATCCCATCCCATCCCATCCCATCCCATCCCATCCCATCCCATCCCATCCCATCCCCTGTGGACATGCCCAAGGACAGGACGGAATAGGGGCCAAGGCTTCCCCCCAGCAGTGGCCGTGCTCCATCCCCTGAGCCACCCCAGGGCTGTCCCTGCCTGGGGAATGCAGGGCTGGGCTGTGTTCTCCGGCCTCTCCCACAGCCCCTCAGCTCTGGCTGCTCTTTGCCAGATGCAGCCATGGACCAAAGACAAGAGCAGGAGCCCACCCGTGGCCGCTTCAGTAGAATGCTGAAGGTACCTGCAGCCATCCCCACCTGGGCTGGGCCTGCTGTCACTGCTCAGCCCAGCACCACGCTTGGAGCACTCCATGGAACATGCCTCTCTTCCCTGTCCTTTTGTTCTCTTCCGACCACAGAGGTTCCGGAAATTCCTGCCAATTCGGCATAGAAAGATCAGCCCCATAGGAACTGAGGGCACAGCTGAGCCTGACTCTGGGCTGACCGAGCTCCAGGCAGAGCCTGATGTCAGCTCAGATTCAGCTGAGCCCTCAGAAAACTCTGATGCTGCTGTGAGTGACAACAGGGCAGAGGCTGACGTGGCGCTGACCGAGGACATGGCCATTCCAAACACCGGAGAGACTCAGGGCATCACAAATACTGACACTATGCCCCCTCCCATGGTGAGTCGTGCACCTAATACGGATTTTTTTGAAAGGGGATGTTTCTTCTGACCAGCAGGTAGCCAGCCAGGTGCCAGAACTGGAGGTCTCCCACAATCATGTGCCCCTTCAAGCCACATCCACAAGGCCCCCTCAGCATTTGAGGCCAGCACAGTGTGGCGGGAAGGGAAGCACTTCTTGGGAGAAGTTGGGGAAGTTGCTGCCTTGGACAGCGCTCCAAGTCTTCCCCATTCCCACTCCAGGTGCCAGCTACTGTGAGGAACATTCACCAGAGTCTCATGTGCTGTGTTACGGTGGATGCCACGCTGCCTACTAACATTGTGAGGCTGGCTGAACAACACCCTATGGATGTGGTGCTGACCCTCCTGCGCTGTGCTCCATCGTGTGACAGGTATGGGGCCCACGTGCCTTGAGAGCTCAGGGCTCCCCAGCCTTTAGGGGCCATTGCCCTGCACAGCCTGTCCAATGGGCTCTGCCCAACAGGCAGAGAGGTCCCCTCTGTTTCCTGAGGCTGCTGCCAATGCTCCCTCCCTGCCCCTCAGGGCACCTCTGTCACCTGGGACCCCACAGCTACACAGGGCATGGCACTGTGACTGAGACATCCCTGATACAGAGCTCTGATCCCACAGAGCTGCTGCCATGATGTGGCAAGCCATAGCCTCATCAGGACCAGCAATGGAGAAGGTGCTGCCAACGCTGCTCCGTGTGATGGAGAACTGGCCACTTTGCAGCATCTGCACCTCTGATGGGGACAACAAGGACGTTTTTGCTCTGGCTGTGAGTTTCTGGAACTGGCCTTGACTCTCCCCTAGGTCGCTTCTCTCACAGCAGCTCTTTCATGCTCTCTGTGCCTCAGGCTGGGCTGAAACCTGGGCTAGGGGCAGGCTCAGGGGACACCGGGGCCCGCTGTTCCCCCTGCATCTCCCCTTGGGCTTTTCCCCATGGACACCTCGGCACTGAGTGCTGTCTTGGTGTGCTTCTTTTGCAGGCAACTCTGGTGCTCTGGGTGATTTATGCAAGTGCCTCAGAGCCATGAGGCCATGATGCATGTTTGCCCATCTCTGTTTACGGCTCTGCTGTTCCACGTTTTCACCACCACACAGCTGATGCCAGCAGAAGTTGGTTACTTCTGGAGAGCAATGCCGGGAGGAACACCACCTTCCCAAAAAACCCAACAGGTGCCAGTCCTCCTGTCCTTCCCATGCCCTTGTGGCTGACACCAGTGCACCAAATGTGACCTGGGCTTTGCTCTGCACACAGGTTTGCAGTGCAGGCCATGAAGGCTCTGCTCTCTCTGCTGTCTGGAGTATGACAGTGAGCTGATGGCTATGGAGCGCAAGTGTGGCTGGGAAAACGCTGCTCCGTGCTGACACCCAGCACTATGCCGTGGGTCTGTTGGCCAGGTGAGACCCCTTGTCTCACCATTGCCTCTGAAATGTGTGCCCTTTGCCCAGGGTTCCCCACCACAGTCCCTGTGGTCATGGCCAAAGGGCTTCGCCATTGAGGGATGGCTGATCGGATGGCTGATCAGACTGGAAAAAAGGCGCTGAGAGGAGGGTGCCCAGAAGGAGCCTCTCCCAAAGCGCCCCACGGTCCCTCCAGGGATGCTGGGAAAAGGCCAGATCTCTGTGAGTCATTTCCTGGGAGAGGTTTGTCCCCCCACCTCAAGTCTTGGTGCCATTTTCCCCCTTCCAGGGTGATGCGCCGTGACTTGATGCCCTTGTGTTGCCATGTTGCATACCAATTTCTCCGGAGGCTCATCAGGGAGGAGGCACGTTGGGATCTGTCCTTCCTGGCATTCCTTGTGGAGGTGAGCCCCATGGCCAGCACTACCTCGCTGAGCTGCCTGCCAGCCCTGTCCCCTTGCATAGCCACAGCTGCCTGGGACGGTGCCCACGCCCTGTGCTGCTGCCTGGGCCCAGCCCTGCGCAGTTCCAGGCTCCTGCCGGCCGGCTCCCCTGTCACTGCCCTGTGCCTTTCAGGTCCTGGATTGCCTGGACTTGCGTGAATGTGGTGACGGTGTTCCTTGAGATCGCGTCAAGGCAGCTGCAGAGTGAGTGCAGGCAGAGGCGTCGCCTGGCGCTCAGAGGCCTCGTGGTGCTCAGCAAGGAACCCTCAATGGTGAGAACGGGGCAGCAGCTGAAGCTGTGCTGGGCAAAGCAGCCCCTTGGGCTGGCTGGGATTCAGGAGCTGAGGCAGCTGCTCCCAGCTCTCCTGCCTCACCTGCCTGAGTGCTTTGGGACAGGCCTTTGGCCTCTGGGGCTGGCAACAGAAGGGTGGGGATGCAGCGCCGGGCGGTCTTGGTGCTGCAGCCGTTCAGGGCTTCCCAGCACAGCCTTGTGTTCCACACAGGCCAGACCTATACGCAGCCTGTGTCGAAGCTTCCTGCAGCTGCTGAGTGATGCAGACGGAGAAGTGGTCAGCATGTCCCTGTCTGTATTCACGAATATGCTCCAGAAAAAAAATCTTCATTTATCAAGGACTGCTGCTCCCAAGCTAGCTGAGCCACTTCTGCTGCTCTTTGACAATGTAAGGCTCTGTGCCCTGGCCACGGACACTGGCTGCTGCCCACAGAACCTTTTGCCCTGTGAATTTTCAGGTCTTTGCCCAGGTGGGCTGGAGAAGTTGTGCTGAGATCATTCCCTCCTTCTTTCCTCCAGGAGAAAAGCCACGTGCAGGTGCTCTCCATTCACCTCTTCTGCAAGGTGATGGACGTGGTAGCAGATGAGGGAAAAAAGCCCCTGGAGAGACTTGTGAAGCAGAGTCTGCTCCCGCTCATTTTGCACTGCCATGATGAGAACTGGCGTGTGGCAAATGTGAGGTTTTGTGTGATGCTGGCGGATCTGTGGGAGGGGGCTTGGCTGCCTCCTGCCCGGCTGCCTCCCAGGCTGCAGCCTCCTCCAGGCCTTGGCACAGGGCTGCAACTCCTGCGCCCTGAGCTGTGATGCCATCTCTGCATCTCCAGGCCTCTTGGGAAACACTGCATTGTGCTGCCACGTTCTTGAACAACACAGATCTCCAGAGGGTGCTGACAACAGAGAATCTGTCGAAGATCACCGAATGTGTGGTAAAGGACAGCCTGGAAGCCCCAGCCTCAGCTTAGAGAAGCTCCCTGTCCCTAGGGCTCAGTGTGTGGGGCTGGCAGCTGCAGCCCAGTGCTGCACCCAGGGGCGCCAGCCTGCGCCCCACACGCCGCTCCCTTCCCTGGGACACACGGCTTCTTCTCCAGGCTCCTGTGGCCCCAAGCCGGCTGCTGATGGAGCCCCGAATCACTGGGGCTGTGGGCTGGGCCGGCACCGCGGCTCCCCGGGCAGCAGCCGGCCCTCTGCTCCCTCCAGAGCCCGGTGCCAGCGGCTGCTGCCCGGTGCCTCAGGGCTGGGCGGGCACGGGAGGCTGGGGCTGGCCGCAGGCAGTGCCGGGCCGAGGGGCAGAGCCCGCGCCAACCCTTCCCTCCTGCTGCTCTCTGCAGCTGGCACAGGACGAGAGCCGAGCGGCCGAGCAGCTGCGCCGGGCATTGCCATATCTGGACAGCCCACAGGAGCCCCTGCGAGCGGCGGCAGTCAGGTTCCACGGTGAGCCACGAGCCCGGGCTCCCTCCCCGCTCCGCTGCCGCTTGGGCCCCAGCTGCTGCAGCCCTGGGCAGCGGCACCCGGGCCCGGCGCCCTGGAGCCCCGGCTGCCTGCTGGCAGGGAGCTGTGCACCGGGGGCCCGGACAAGCTCTGTGTTCTCAGGGATGGTCGGGTTGTTCATGCACAAGGGCGCACAAGGAAGAGCTGCAGACCCTCAGTGAGGGTGAGTGAGAGCAGCGGGCTGGCACTGGGGGCGGGCAGGGGGCAGTTGCAATGCCTGGGCAGGGAGCTGCCATCTCTGGCCAGCTGCAGAGTGGTTCATTCCCTGACTGGATGACGGCGGTGTAGGCGGAGAGCAGAGAGATTTCAGGGACATGGATGGGAGGTGTGGCCAGCACCTTCTGGCTGCTGTTGTCTGGTCCTCTCTTGTGGCCCATTGCAAGAGCCCGGTGGAATGTTCCTTGGCAGGAATGTCTCCTAGGATCC
>NC_142207.1:36089244-36137071 GCF_049639895.1 Pseudopodoces humilis | reverse complement strand
AGAATGTAGGACCCCATCCCTCCGACATTATTATAAATTTGAAATCCAAAGGGCTTTCAGGCAGAGATCAGGGGGTTAGGAAATAACAGTTCTTTACTAGTATAACCAGCAAACAAAAACAAACAATAACTACTGCAATAACAATGAAACACAGAACCAGGGGACCGCGGGACAGCCTCTCTCAGCTGAGTTGCGGATGGGGGAGAGGTTCTTTGTTTTTTCACAAAACCCTCCTCGGGTCCAGTCAGTTGTCCCGGTGCTCCTGCAGGGCTCCGAGGAACAGGTCGGTGATGGATAACAAGCAGGGATCGAGCTGAGATCCGGGCCGGAGGGATATGAGGTGCTATCTGCAGCTCCGCGGCGGTGGCTGGAACACGGTCCGGCAGGGCAGGGGAGTGCGAAAGGCCACCAGCCAAGAGGGGAGGAGGAGAAGAAGATGCAACTGCTTCCGGTATGGGTGATGGCGAAAATCCCTTCTCTCCACCGCAGCAGCTCTGCGGCCCCAGACCCACGAACGTACTTCCCCGATGCCGAAGAAAAAGCCAGCTAAAAACTGTCCCCCACCCTCCTTTCTGCCCCCCTTCCCCCCCGCCCGGGCCCGGCTATTCTTTGGTCCGTTGTCCAATCACCCTCTATGTACCGGTTTAAGTCTCACGGTTCCCTCCGCGCCACAGCTACATAATGGGTAAAAATTCCCTGGCAGGGCAGAACGACTACAAAACAAACAAAAGAAACAATAAAGAAAATAGGGACACCTAACCCTCAACACTATCCACACCGAAATTTTTTCCCAATACCAAAATGTTACATTAAATATTAAAACCTTTAAAATTGATACACAAACTCACACTACTTTAACTAATATACATATGTACATGCAGAAGATACAGATACAAGCACTTAGTGTCATGGGTAGGTTCACCCTAAAACCAGGTCCACGTTGGGGTATGCACCGCGGATCTTCTCCATCTTTTTGACATCACCCCCCACACCAAGTGCATACCGGTCCGCTGAGCAAAGACAAACCCCACGGATTGAGATTTTTTTGACTGTCTTTGCTGGAGGCAGAAAATTAACCCAAACTAGTTATTTCCCAGCATTACCCCTCATATGTACCACTGGAACCTTATATCCATTGTCGTTCTAAAGGGCTCAGATTGGGCAGGGCCTGCTCAGGTTAGTGGGAACCTCGGTGTGGTTTCACCAACCATGTGGCTTTTGCTAAAAGATTAATCTCCATGTTCTTGAAAGTTCCCCCACCCAGTGCCTTCAAGCTGATGGGATTTTATGCAAGCCATTGCACCGTTCAACTTTTCCTTGCAGCAGGTGCATGGTAGGGGATATGGTATACACCCACTCAATGTGCCTATGTTCCTAAAGCCCAGCTGTTTATAAGGTTATTCCTTTGAAATGAGTCCCATTGTCTGACTCGATCCTCTCAGGGGGTAACCATGCCTCCAACAGGACCTGCGTTTTCAAGTCCCAGGGATGGTGTTCCGGCGGCTTGCCGTAGTGCATTGAGGACACAGGGTAAGGTTTCCAACAATCCAGTGGATGGCTTCTACCTATTGTGAGCACGTAGCGCTTGCCTCTGGCGGGTGATTTGGGGGCAGTGTGATGTAAGTCAATCTGCCAGGCCTCCCCATACCTATATTTGGACCACCGCCCACCGTACCAGAGGGGCTTCAACTGCTTGGCCTGCTTGATCGTGGCACACGTCTCACAGTCATGGATGACCTGAGAAATAGTGTCCATGGTTAAATCCACCCCCTCGTCTCGTGCCCACTTATAGGTGGCAATCTCTACCCTGATGGCCTGAGGCATCATGAGCCATCGAGCTAGGAAACAACTCTCCCTTGTGTTGCCAATCTAAGTCTGTCTTTGACACCTCTATCTTTGCAGCCTGATCCACCTGCTCATTGTTTTCGGTGCTCTTCATTGGCCCTACTCTTGGGGACATGGGCATCTACATGACGGACCCTCACAGACAGTTTCTCTACCCTGGTGGCGATGTCCTTCCCACTCATCAGCAGCCCAGATGGCTTTCCTCTGCGTTGCCAGTTGGCCCTTTTCACCTTTCCAGCCATCCCCACAGAGCATTGGCCACCATCCATGAAATCAGTGTAGAGAGGTAGAGCTTTGGCCACTTCTCTCTTTCAGCAATGTCCAGGGCCAGTTGAACAGCTTGTTGAGTTCAGCAAGTTGGCTTGATCCACCTTCTCCTTCAGTGGCCCTCTGCGACCTGTCGTGTGGGGCTCCATACGGCTTGCTTTCCACTTCCGGTTCATCCCTACGATGCGACAGGAACCATCAGTGAACAGAGCGTAGCGTGTTTCTCCTGCTGGCAGTTGGTTGTACGGTGGAGCTTCTTCAGCCCGTGTCACTTGTACCTGCTCCTCTTCATCAGTGAGACCAAAGTTTTCACCTTCTGGCCAGTTTGTAATTATCTCCAAAATCCCAGGGCGATTTGGGTTTCCAATACGGGCGCGCTGCATGATGAGGGCGATCCACTTGCTCCACGTAGCATCTGTGGCGTGGTGGGTAGCAGGAACCTTTCCTTTAAACATCCACCCCAGCACTGGTAGTTGGGGTGCCAGGAGGAGTTGTGCTTCAGTGCCAATCACTTCTGAGGCGGCTTGAACTCCTTCATAGGCAGCTAAGATTTCCTTCTCTGTGGGAGTGTAGTTGGCTTCAGACCCTCTGTAGCTTCGGCTCCAGAATCCCAGCGGTCGGCCTCAAGTCTCCCCAGGCACTTTCTGCCAAAGGCTCCAGGACAAGCCATTGTTCCCAGCTGCAGAGTAGAGCACGTTCTTCACGTCTGGTCCTGTTCTGACTGGGCCAAGAGCTACTGCATGAGCGATCTCCTGTTTGATCTGAGCAAAGGCTTGTTGTTGTTCAGGGCCCCATGGAAAATCATTTTTTGTTCGGGCCACCAGGTAGAAGGGGCTCACGACCTGGCTGTACCCGGGAATGTGCATCCTCCAAAATCCTAGGGCACCTAGGAAAGCTTGCGTTTTCCTTCTTGCTGGTGGGTGGAGACATTGCAGTGATCTTATTGACGACCTCAGCGGGAATCTGACGCCGTCCATCTTGCCACTTTACTCCCAGGAACTGGATCTCTCAAGCAGGTCCTTTGACTTTGTTTCTTCTTGATGGCAAAAGCCGGCTTTCTAGCAGAATCTGGATGATCTTTTTCCCTTTCTCAAATACTTCCACTGCTGTGTTCCCCCACACAATGATGTCATCAATGTACTGCAGATGTTCTGGAGCCTCACCCTTTTCCAGGGCAGCCTGGATCAGTCCATGGCAGATGGTGGGGCTGTGCTTCCACCCCTGGGGCAGTCGGTTCCAGGTGTACTGCACTCCCCTCCACGTGAAGGCAAACTGAGGCCTGCATTCTGCTGCCAGGGGAAATGGAGAAAAATGCATTAGCAATGTCAATAGTGGCATACCACTTCGCTGCCTTGGACTCCAGCTCGTACTGGAGCTCCAGCATGTCCGGCACGGCAGCGCTCAGAGGTGGAGTCACTTCATTCAATGCACGATAGTCCACAGTCAATCTCCATTCTCTGTCAGACTTGCGCACAGGCCAGATGGGGCTGTTGAAGGGTGAGTGGGGGTCCTTGACCACCCCTTGGCTCTCCAGCTCTCGGATCATCTTGTGGATGGGGATCACAGCATCTCGATTTGTCCTATACTGCCGGCGGTGCACTGTCGAGGTGGCAATTGGTACTCGCTGTTCTTCCACTTTCAGGAGTCCTACTGCAGATGGGTTCTCTGATAGTCCAGGCAAGGTGTTCAATTGCTTAATGTCCTCTGCCTCCACAGCAGCTATTCCAAAAGCCCACCTGAGTCCCTTTGGGTCTTTGTAATAGCCATTTCGAAGGAAGTCCATGCCCAGAATACACGGGGCCTCTGGGCCAGTCACAATGGGATGTTTCTGCCACTCCTTCCCAGTCAGGCTCACCTCGGCTTCCAACAGAGTCAACTGCTGTGGATCCCCCCGTCACCCCAGCAATGGAAACAGGTTCTGCCCCCACATGTCCTGATGGCATTAGGGTACACTGTGCACCAGTATCTACTAAAAGCTTCGTATTTTTGTGGCTCTGATGTGCCAGGCCATCGGATCCACACCGTCCAAAAGACCCGGTTTTCCCGTGCCTCTTCCTGGCTAGAGGCAGGGCCCCTCTAGCACTGGTCATCCTCTCCTCCCTGGGGCTACATGCTAGAGGTTCCTTCAAGGGGGATCATCCTTTTTTCTGTAAAATTTGGCAGTTTGGTCCCGGGAGGTTGAGGCTACCCTTCACTTTAGTGGAACCTTTCTGGTTACTGGTTCCCTGCCTGAGTTGACGCACTCGTGCTGCCAGGGCAGAAGTGGGTTTCCCATCCCACTTTCCCATGTCTTCCCATGGTCACGTAGAAAAGAACCACAGCTCAGTTCGTGAGGTGTACCCTCTCTCTCTAGCTGGGGGACGCTGGGCTTGGAGTTTTGGGCTTGTGACCCGCACTGGTGCCATATGGGAACTGCTCTTCCTCATCTCTTCCCTCATTTCCCTCATCTCTCTCTTTGAGTTCCTTAATCACAGCGGAAATCTTAGCCTGCTGCGGGGCCATGGGACCATACTGTCGTAATTTCTAAAGCCTGGGTGGCAACAGAACCCACCGTCTCTCGGCTGTTATCAGCGTTAATCAGTGCAATATAGGTGGTGTAGTCACGTGGCCCTAGATTTGCCAGACTCCACAACATCTGCCCAGTGCACCTGACTTTGTCGGGGTCCATTATCATGCTGTCCACCCCTCCCAAAAAAGGACCTCTAATATTGCCACTTCTCTCAGTTGTTGGATCCCTTCCTCAATGGTTTTCCATTCCCTTCTGATGATAGTGCTCTTCCATTCTCTCTCTGTGGACAAACCTCTCTCACAACTCGTCAAAAGCCGCTCCCAGAGGGGAAGGGGGCCCTGCTCCCTGACGAATACCTGATTCACACCTGAGTCCTGGGGCAAGGGTCCCACATTTCCTTGCCTCACCACCATCCAGCTGCACGCCTGTACCCATAAGGTCCCAGACCCGAAGTAACCAGGTTGTATAAGGCTCCACGCCCCCGCCTCACAAATGTCTTTTTGTAACTTACGGAGGACTGTCATTATGTCAGAGACTCAGTGATGATTTCAACTTCTGGCTCCCCTGTGGGTTGTGAGGGCCCTCCTTTCTTATCCTTATCAACAGGGTGCTGTGATTTCATCTTAGACTTCCTGGTTTCCACAGGGGCAACAGCTGCTGGCTGTGACTGCCCTTGTGGTTCAACTGGAACCTGGACGGTTGTAACGTCTGTGGGTTCCACTGCAGCACCATCAGACTCTCCCTCTTTGGGGCAGGGGGAGGGTTTCTCAGCAGCTGAGGAAATGCACTCCCTTAGCATCTCACGTATCTCCTTCACCAGAACCCCCACCCACTCTGGGTGGTTCATTTCTGAGGTGGGCTGTGGGGCAGGGGCAGGCTCTAGAGCAGCACCCCCTGTCTCCTGGGCTGTGCCAGGCTCTAGAGCAGCACCCCCTGTCTCTGGGGCTGTGCCAGGCTCTGGGGCACCACTCCCTGTCTCTTTCCCTTTGTCTCTGAAGGCTAAGTAGAACAGGCCTATCAGTACCGCCAGCCACTGTAAGATATCATTAGCATTCAGAGAAGATTTTAACCCTTCGAAAACTGGCGGGGTAGGCCCAAGGAACTGGGTGAAAGGTTGGGAGAAAATTTCCGCAGCTGTCTTTTTCTCCCAGTAGGTACCATTATTATAGTAACCCCAAAACCATCCAGTTAGTGTGTGACAGCTCTGAATCCATGAGCCCGCCGTCCAGAGGACGTTAAACATCCATGAATTCCTCACCTTATCAACCCACAAAACAAGCTGGATAATAGCCACAGTAGCCTTAGTTATAGGACCCATATTTAAGTAAGGTACAGCAAATGGGAGAAATATAGCTGTGACCACATGCCCCGCGAACCTGGGTAAGCTCAACAACATTGGTTCTACCTAAACAAGGTTTCTAAATCCAGCACACAAAAGTTAGGTTATCTAAGAACTGTTATTCCTTTTTTGCCCTTTTCCTCTCGAGCCCCACGTTGGGCGCCAAAATCTGTCTTGGTTCTAGAAGACAGGTGTCTGCTAGGGAGAGTAGGAGCCTCCCTTGGGATGAAAGAATGTAGACCCCCTCCCTCCGAATTATTATAAATTTGAAATCAAGGGGCTTTCAGGCAGAGATCTGGGGATAGGAATAACAGTTCTTTACTAGTATAACCAGGCAAACAAACAAACAATAACTACAGCAATAACAAGAACACAGAACCAGGGACCCGGGACAGCTCTCTCAGCTGAGATGGGATGGGGGAGAGGTTTTGTTTTTCACAAACCCCTCGGGCAGTCAGTCCCGGTGCTCCTGCAGGGCTCCGAGGAACAGTCGGCTGGAAACAGCAGGGACGAGCTGAGATCCTGGGCCGGTGGATGAGGTGTATCAGCAGCTCCGCGGCGGTGGCTGGCACACGTCCCGGCAGGGCAGGGGGTGCGAGGCCACCAGCCAAGAGGGGAGAAGGAGAAGAAGCAACTGCTCCGTCTGGGTGATGGCGAAAATCCCTTCTCTCCACTGCAGCAGCTCCGCGCCCCAGCACACGAACGTCCTTCCCCGAAACCGAAAAAAAAAGCCAGCTAAAAACTGTCCCCACCCTCCTTTTCTGCCCCCTTCCCCCCTCCCCTGTGCCCGGCCACTCTTTGTCCGTTGTCAATCACCCCTAAGTACCGGTAGTTAGGTTGCCCCAGCACATAATGGGTAAAAATTCCCCTGGCAGGCCAGAACGACAAAACAAACAAAAACAAAAAAAAAAGGACACCTAACCCTCAACACAAGCTCAGGCTGCCAGGCCAATGGTTCCTGGATCATCCTTCCCACTGACCCTTCCTGTGCATGGCTCTTCCATTTACACCTTTGAGCTCAGCTTGGACTTCTCCCCTTAAGCAGGATTGCTGTTAAAGGATGGAGAGCAGCCTGGCAAGCTCTTTCTCCAGCTCCCTCTTTACTCTTGGGGCAGCTAGAACATTGCACAGGAAAGCAACTGGTGCCACAAGGAGTGGGCGACGTCAGGGGAGATCACTCAGGACTGCTATATCCTGAGGGAACACCGCTGGGCTTGACCTTTGGGTACCTGCACAAACTTCAAGGCAGCCGCCTTAGTTTCCAGGACAGCCCTGTGCTGGCCAGCATCCTGATGTGGATGCTGGACTGCTGCAAGGCGCTGCTGGGAGCCAGCAGGACAGGACTGGCTGTCTTGTTTAACTGTTGAAAATGCGTTAGATTGTATTTAGCTAGAAATTTAGGGATCCCTGAATTTGATAAGGAGCTGCGCCATTATAAACTAAGAAATTTTTTTTTTTTTTATTCTGTATTTTATCTAATTTTTAGCGTTTAATTTCGCCTCAATACAGCAAAGTAGAGGCCCTTCTTTTGGTTTGGATTCTTTAGGGAATTGTTTCCCATCTGAAAGGAAGACTCTGTGAAGGCAGCGGTTGTCCGGGCCACAAATACAGGTCATGAAGAAACAAAAGACGTGGCTGAGACCTCTCACATCCCACACTAAGGAGTCAGCCAAGGGAAAGGAGCTTTTGGGAGTCATGCCTGGGGGAGGAGGGACAGGCAGTGGGGTTATGGCTGTCTCTTAGCTGGGGGACACGGCTCAAAGGGCAGATGGCTGAGGTTTTGGTGTTGGACTGCTGCTGCCCAGAGGATCCACTGCTACTGCAGAACTTTTCCATCACTGTGTCTCTTTAATGTGGGTGAGCCTCTGCTCCCAGGTGTGGCCATGTAACTGGGTCCTTTCAATACCCAATCACTCTGGGAGGGATCCTCACCATGTGCTTGGGTGCCTGAGGGGAAAACTGGGACCCCGACCACCTCTGAAAGGGAGCGTTTCATGGCTGCTTGTGGGAGCCCAGCAGCTGCTGCTGTTGCCAGGATATTACACAGGTGACAGCCAGGGAACACCCAAGAACCATTCCCCCCCTCCACCTTTTTTCTCCTTCCAGGGCTGCCCAGACCCTGCTGTTTCTGCCCTGCTCTGAATTTTTAGTACTCTTTTAGCTCAACATCCCTGGGTGTGCCCAGCCTCATGCTGCTCCTGCCACAGCTTTGAGCTCATTGCTAAACTGTTTGCCACCCCGGGCCTGCACTCCTCTGCTGTTCCACCCTGGCCCCTCGAGGTTCCTGCTATAGTCCATTTCACCAACTTTATATCGCCCCACATTCGGGTGCCCAAACGACTGCAGTGGGTCGACCCTGGCTGGGTGCCAGCTGCCCACTGTCACTCTGTCACTCTCTTTCCCACTGGGACGGGGAAGAGGCTAAGACAGAGAACAGCCAGCAGGGTGAGATAAGGCAGTTTTATTACAGTAAAATAAAGAACTAAGCAGAGATCTGTGCTTGCATGGGCTGAAGAGAAAAAAAGTCACTCTCTACTTCCCATCAGTACTCATGTTTGGACATTTTCTGAAAAGAAGGGCTTCAGCACATGTAACGGTTCCTCCAGAAGGCAAACACTGAAAACTGAGAAATACCCGCCCCCTTCCTCTTCTCTCCCTTAGATTACATCTCTGAGCTGTTGTCATAAGGTATGGAATATCCCTTTGGCTTATTTGGGTCAGTTGGCTTGGTTGTGTCCTCTCCCAGCATCTTGCCCACTCCCATCCCCTTTGATGGGGGAAGGAATGTCAGAGGGACAGCACTGCCAGGCAACAGCCAAAACACTGGTCTGTTCTCAACACCCACCCAGGTACCAATGCAAAGCACAGCGCTGGAAGGGCTGTGAACTTTACCTTGGTCAGGACCCATACAGGTGCTATGGAAAGTTTTGGATTCTGGCATGTGCGTGCCCTTCTGCACCTCAGGCCAGACCGTCCTGACAAAACCCTTTCAACAACCAGCAGAATTGCATATTCTAAAAACAGGGGAACCTACCTCAAGCCCTACACAGTCAGCTAAGAATATCTCTGCTGCTGCTACAAAAATTCACTACTTACCAACAAAACACAAACGTGCAGATGAAATGATCCCAGCCTCTGTAGAAATGATTCTTAATGTATTAAGACCTTTTCTGAGAGGGTCCCCAACTGAACTAAGAGATTGTTTAGTTGGGAGATGACACAAAGTCTGGGAAGATGTAGTGCACAGTGATGCTTTGAACTGCCTGCAAACCCCAAGAAAATCAATCCCAACATGGGGAAACCTCCTGTATCTCATGATGTCTCATTCAGCGACACCTGAGCCAAACACATGAAGTATGTCTAAAGCTAAAGGTGTAGAGCTGTCACTGTGAAAACAGGAATGGAAATAGAAGGAAACACAAAGGTAGACAGGTAAGTGTGAGAAAGGAGCAAGGCTGAAAGTGGAGAAGATTGCTGGGAAGCCTGGAAGAAAGTAGATTACACACCATCTGAGAACAGGAAAGGCGTCCGGTTTCTTCCCAGCTTGCAAGCCTTGAGAAAACTAAGAAACTGTCAGGCCCATGGATTTATTGGAGGCCTGCAGCCGTGTTGCTTGTGAAGGACTGAAGAGATTGTCACACTGTTGAACACCGTCAGGTTCATGGGTGAGCCACGAGCCCGGGCTCCCTCCCCGCCCCATCACAGCTCGGCCCCGGCCCCAGCTGCTGCCCCGGCAGCGGCACCCCGGGCCCGGCGCCCTGGAGCCCCGGCTGCCCTCGGGGCTGCTGCCGGCCTCTGGCAGCCGTGCCCTTGGGCTGAGTCAGGATGCGGCAAGGGCTGGGGCTGAGCCCTGCCGGGGCGGGAGGGCGTGTGGCCCCAGGGCTGGCAGCGCCGCTGGCAGGGAGCTGTGCCGCCGGGGCCCTGACAGGCTCTGTGTTCCCAGGGATGGCCGGGGACCACCTGAGGGGGCAGCAGGAAGAGCTGCAGGCCCTCGTCGAGGTTGAGTGAGGGCTGGCAGTGAGGGGCTGGCGGGGGGGAGCTGCCATCCATGAGTGAGCTGCGGAGAATTTTTCTCCCTGTGTGGACAAGGGGTGGTGTGGGAATATCACAGAGAGATTTCAGGGACATGGGGCAGGGATTTGGGAAGGGGGTGGATTCATGACCCGGACCTTGCAACTAATCCTTTCGGCCCCTTCACTCTTGTGGCCATGACAATAGCAGGCTGGCAGGACTTTCTCCTAGGATTCTAGCTCATCCCTTTGCTTTGCATCCCATCAATAAACAGTTTGGCTTTTTCACTTAAACTGCATCTCTGTGGAGTTGACTGTGACACACAGGCCCCTCCTGCCCTTCTCTCCTGCACCGTGTTTTGTGCAGAGACGCAGAGGAACGAGTGCAGATCAGGCTGGAAAGGTCCCTGTGCTGAAGGCCCGGTTCCACAGCATTGTGGAGTTCAAGGTCTTGCTGAGCACCCTGAAGGCCTTGGATTTTGGAAGAGCCAAGCTGAGTATGCCCTGAACCCAGCTGTGAAGTGTTGCACTATATTAGGAACGGCAAGATGTACGACATCTGGCTCTCTAGCTGGGTTGATCAAGAGAGCGAGATTTATTATTTTTGATCTTCATTTATAGACATCTTTGAGAATGTCCGAGTGGTAAAACTCTTACTGGGCATTAAACTTACACATCATTATCATTGGACAAGTGCAACACCACCCCTTGACTACTTCTTGCAAGTAAACAGCAAGGATCCTAAACAACAGCTGCAAAGATAGTTGTCTTTCTCCAAGGATTGTTTGGATTCTTCCTCATGCTTCCTCAGGCCAGGTGAGAAGCTTGTGTGACCTAGTTCCACACAGGCTGTGTTCCCTGCTTGCTTTTTGCATTTAGCAGCCACAGCTCCTCTTTTCCTTTTAGGGCAGAAAGGCAGCATTTGGAATGTCCTGCTAGGCCCCTGCAGGAAAGAGAACAAACCCAGCATCCGAGGTCCCTTTAGTAACTTGTTGATTACCAGACGGAACCTGAATTGGACACTGACTTAGAATGGTCATGGAAGTTTTCTGGCACATGCTATCGAATCCTTTATGCATTACCATCAAGTCCTGTTGTTCATTCTTGCAAGGAATCAGTTCAACTTGGCAAATTGGAGTTGATTTACTAAAATATGGGTATGATCTAGTATCAGTATCCAACTATAGCGGAGTATATATATATATATATAACTCTTTAACCGATTACGGTTACAGAGTGTGTTTTTATTGGCAGTGCTGGGCCGATGGGCAGGGTCACCCCTTAATACACACGGCCCTGAGTGCAGGTGAATACAGGCTTTTTATTTACAGAAGTATTGAATACAAATACTTATTCATAACTCAGTTACCAGCCACTCTACGCTTCTTATGCTAATTAGGAAAAAAAAGCAATTAAGCGTGGGCAGTTTGTTCCTTGAAATGAGTCGGTGGTCTCGTTATGGGGAGGGGTCACATAAGGGAGGAAGGGATATGGCTCTTCCTCATTGTGACCTTTCTACCTTTTCAGTCCAAAGTGACAAATGAGCCCCTGGCCATGTTCCTAGTTTCAGGTTTCCAATTAGTTTCTGGTTTGCAATTGTCTTATGTTCTTGAAGATCCTTACAAGATTCTACGTTTCTCATTACAAGCCCAGCCAAACAAACACAAGGTTGACAGGCAATTAGTTATTGGCTAATGATTAGCTCCTTATTCTAGTAGTGCCTGTCTATGAAATTTAACAAGGGTTAGTTTTTTATTAGATTTAACAAAAATTAGTTTTAATTAAGCTCTTAGCTTTTTGAATATCTTAAATTCTTCAAAGTTTATGCTTCATGCCCCACTTCCTCTTTAAAATGAGTAAATTCTTTTACTCAATATACAGACTCTTCATCTATCAAGGCTGTATGGCCAGCTTCTTTCGAAACTAAGCCACTCGCTGTTGATAGTCATGTCAAAGCTGTCACTTTTCATAATATCTTCCAATTCCAAACAAGCAATGCAATAGATAAAATCAAACTAATGCCCACTAAAATAAGCAAAACAATAGGGTGAATCAGGGCTTTAAGTATACCAGTTGCTGTTGGTGACCATCCAAAAAGCACATCCCACCACTGATGAGATGAGACTGATGAGACAAGTGTTCTGCAAATCACTTAAAGACTCTTTTGATTGTCTCGGTATCATGATGTATAGTAATTGTGATAAATATAACATTGGATAAAAATTTGTGAAAGAGAATAAAGAATTATATGTTATATTTGTAATACTGTATAGATGCAAAATGTGAAATAATCCAGAGATACCTTCCCGAGTCGGGCAGTAACGACCGGCAGCAACGCTTATCAACACAAAATAAAAAGCAGGACACAAGCAATCAAACCAGACAATGAGAGTGGCTCCGTCGAGATATCCATCTCCTCTGCACCCAAACTGGCCACTCCATTCCGGGAAATGCAATCAGAGGACACTCAGAGCCTCTCACATGTGAAAGGACTCTGCTCCACTGACTCAGCTCAACGGATCCGGGATGTCTATTCAAACTCTTTTGTTGGACGGTGCTTACTCCGGATTTTGCCCCAGGATACGAAAACCCCTATAAGAACCCCGGACTGCAGTGCCTACTTCGTGGATTTGAGTAAATCTGTACCTCCGGGTATAGACGTCTCCCTGTCCACCCAGCGCTGCGCTGATTTATTGTGGTTTTTTTCTCTCGTTGTTTGTGATTAAAATTGTTTTATAATAAATCACTTTTTGTATTAACCCTATTTTGCCATTGCATTTATTGATTGGTGCCGTGACTCGGATCGGAGAAACTGCGGGGAATCTCGCTGCCCAGGACAGGTACCCCCGCTGATTTTGGCAGCCTGGTGAGTTGAGAATCCCCGTAGCTTGTTCCAACGTCTGAACCAAATTTAGGCTGAGATAAAAACCACAATAAAAAGGAAAAGGATCCGGATCGGAGAGCTCGGGAAGGCACGGAGCCTTCGGGAAGCCGCGGCTTGTTTTGCTCGTAAAACGTCTGTTGTGCACGAAGACATCCAGGAAGGAAAATAGCTGTAAGTACTGCTGGTTGAGTGGGCGATCGGGCGAGTGTGTGAGACGTGATCTGATCACGGGGCGAGTGTGGACTTCAAAGCCGCGTTTCCATCCTCCCACGAGGGAATTGGCCGGCTGCGAAGGAAGCGATCCAGAGTGAAAGCTTTTTTTCTCGACACACACTTGTAAAAACCTGAGACCAAAGGGTGTCTCGGGGGACTGATTGCAAGGAACTAAAAGGGGAAGGATATGTCCTGTCGAGCTCGGGAACTGGTAAACCCTTTTAGTTAACGGACCCAGGTAGAGGTCCGGAAGAGGATCAAAAGTACCGATTACAAGAAACCTCAGCTCAGCTCGCTGAAGGGTGAGTATCGGCAAAATTTTGATTCCTAGAGTAAGTACACAACGCAGAAACTGATACCGACTCACGGAGAAGTCGAAGACAGGTAAGAAAATATATATTTGCGAAGTATGGAGCAGAAAAAGAGTAAGCTTCAAAGAAGAAGCACAGGGAAAAATTCCTCCGATCAGGGGGAGGAATCACCAGACATCCCGCTGGAAAGTCCCTTGGGGTGGATGCTAAAACACTGGGAAGATTGTCCCCAGAGGAAGGGGAAATCAAAGGCAAAATTGATACATTATTGTATGGAGGTTTGGGGAGGACAGGAGTTGAGAAGTCACCTCACTTGGCCAGTGTTAGGCACATTTGAAAAATGGACGTGTAATAAGTTATTCTCCTATGTGGAGAACAAGGTCCCCTCAGATCCTGAGGAGAGGGAATATGCTAAGCTCTGGGTAAACGTCAGAGTAGGGCCATTCCCAATGAAACAAAAAGAAAAACATGAGTCGAGAGCTGAGTCCTGGGAACCCCTCGATCACTTACCACCCCCATATCATGGACCGGCGGGACCTTCCTCTGCAGATCAAGTGGCGCCTTCAGCACCCTTGGGCCCCCGAGACCAACCCACTGAGATACGTGTGTCTCAAGTGGGAGACTCGGTGCCGGCAGCGATGCCAGCAGCCCTTCCCCTTTCCCCGCCTGCAAACACCGTAGCCACAGTAGCCTCTTCGGAGGTTTCTCCTGCACAAGGCTGGGGATCACCCTATCCGTCCTTGCCGGTCCAGCCGCCACAACCGGGACCCTCCCATATAACGGAGGGGATCCCTCCCATCAGCCGGGCGGCGGCAGAGTTCCCACAATTGATAACGGGGAGGCAACCCACAATCACCAACTCCCCTCCCGCAAGTAGAACCCGTTTGAGAGCGAGAATGATGGATAATGAATGGGGAGAGAGTGAAGAGGGGCACCGGTTGTTCCCTCTTAGGGAAGTGTACCGACGGCCCGGCCCCGGGAGTGATCGGTTTTGTGAATGTACCCCTTAACTCTGGAGATGTAAGGGCATTTAAGAAAGAGATGGGGCGGTTGTTGGATGATCCTTTTGGTGTGGCTGAGAGGTTAGACGAATTTTTAGGGAGTAGTATTTATACCTTTGACGATCTTATGGCAATCCTAAGATCATTGTTTAATCAGGAGGAAAGAGAGATGATTAAACAAGCCGGTATCAGAGACTGGGACAGACGCAATCCACAGGGGACGCCAGGTAACCAGAAATGGCCTAGTGTAAGCCCGAGCTGGAATGCACAGACGGAGGAAGGCAGACGGAACATGATGGATTTAAGGAGCATAATTGTACAAGGTATAAGAGAAGCAGTCCCTAGGGGCCAGAATATTAGCAAAGTTTTTGGAGAGTGTCAAGGAAAAGAGGAACCACCCACTGAATGGATCGAGAGATTACGGCAAAGTTTACAGATTTACTCTGGAACTGACCTGAACTCTCCTGTGGGGGAGGTTCTGTTAAAAACACAATTCGTTGCTAAATCTTGGGAGGACATTAGGAGAAAATTAGAAAAGATCGAGGGGTGGCAAGATAAAAGCCTCCAGGAGCTCCTAAGGGAAGCTCAAAAAGTATACATGAGGAGAGAAGATGAGAAGCAGAAATTGCAAGCAAAGGTTTTAGTAACTGCAGTGAAAGAGGTCCAGAAACAAGAACAGATGCAGGGTAAGTTTAAAACACTGCCCGGAAAAGGTCGGGGTTCTCACCGGGCAGCCCCGTCCCCACGGAGAGAACCCCCTGAATGCTACTACTGTAAAAAGGTAGGACACGTTCAGTGGAATTGTAAACAAAGAATAAAAGACGAGAAAATTTTTCAGGAAGATTAGGGGTGTCAGGGGCTCTTTAATTTGGGGACCGGAACATCCAAAGAGCCCTTGATAAAATTAAAAGTGGGTCCCCAATGACAGGAAGTAAGTTTTCTTGTGGATACTGGGGCAGAGAGAAGTACCCTGCAGAAATTGCCATACGGATGTGTGGCTAGCAGAGAAAAAGTTTTTGTAATCGGTGCAAAGGGAGACCCCTTTGAAGTGCCTGTAATAAAAGATGTGGAAATAGAATCTGAAAATAAAATTTGCTTAGGGAATTTACTATTAGTGGAAGAAGCAGATTACAATTTGTTGGGAAGGGACATGATTGTCGTTTTAAGAATTAATATCATGATTAAAAATTCTGAATTGGTGGTGAAAATATTTAAGTTGACTCCTAAAGATGAGGAGAAAATAAACCCTGAAGTATGGCATTCAAAGGGAGAGGTAGGAAAGCTAGATATCAAACCTATCAAAATAGAAATCGAGAACTCTGAGGACCCTATAAGGGTTAAACAATATCCCATCCCGATGGAGGGGAGAAGGGGGTTGAAACAAATAATTGATGACCTCCTAAAAGGAGGCACTTTAGAACCTTGCATGTCTCAACATAACACCCCCATCCTTGCTGTAAGAAAGGCGGATGGCAGCTTCCGGTTGGTCCAGGACCTACGAGCGGTAAACGCTAGGACCCGGACTAGGTTCCCGGTGGTGGCCAACCCCTACACCTTGCTAAATAGACTCTCACCTGAAGATGTGTGGTACAGTGTGATTGATTTGAAAGATGCTTTTTGGACTTGCCCTCTGGATGAAAGGAGTAGAGATTATTTTGCATTTCAGTGGGAGGACCCAGATACAGACCGAAAGCAACAGCTAAGGTGGACGGTCCTCCCCCAGGGGTTTGTGGAGTCTCCGAACCTTTTCAGGCAAGCTTTAGAACAGTTGTTAACCCAACTGTTCTTGAGGACAGGACAAAGCTTTTGCAGTATGTAGATGACTTGCTAATAGCTGGACCGACTGAGGAGAGCGTGAGGAAAAGCACGATTGCCTTGTTAAACTTTCTAGGAAGGAAAGGTTTGAAAGTCTCAAAATCCAAGCTGCAATTCACAGAGCCCGAAATAAAATACCTCGGACATTGGATATCTCAAGGGGAAAATAAATTGGACCCGGAGAGGGTAGCAGGCATCCTTGCATTGCCTGCACCAAGAACAAAAAGGCAAATTAGACAAATTTTAGGGCTCTTGGGATATTGCAGGCAGTGGATTGAGGGTTTCAGTGAAAAAGTGAAGTTTTTGTATGAAAGATTAAACACTGACAGGCTGAAGTGGACTGAACAGGATGAGTCTAATTTCCAGAAATTGAAAGCTGTTCTTATGACTGCCCCCGTACTAACTCTACCAGATACGAATAAAGAATTCCAGTTGTTTGTGGGTGTGAGTAGACAAACAGCACAGGGAGTCCTGACTCAGGAATGGGCAGGCAAAAGGAAGCCTATAGGGTTTCTTTCAAAAATCTTAGATCCAGTCAGTCGGGGTTGGCCTACGTGTTTACAGGCAATTGTAGCAGTGGCTCTGTTGGTGGGAGAGGCAAAGAAAATAACTTTTAGGGCTCCCCTGGTAGTTTACACTCCCCACGATGTGAGAAACATATTGCAGCAAAAAGCAGAGAAGTGGCTGACTGATTCCAGGCTTCTAAAATATGAAGCCATCTTAATCAGCTCACCCGGTTTAGAATTGAAAACCACTTCTGCACAAAATCCTGCTCAGTTTCTATTCGGTGAACCTCTAGAGAAATTAGTACATGATTGTTCTGAGATCGTGGAGCTGCAGACCAGAATAAGACCGGACTTAGAGGATCAGGAGTTAGAAGGGGGAGAGAAGTGGTTTGTAGATGGATCTTCGAAAATTATTGAGGGAAAAAGAAAATCAGGATATGCGATAATAAATGGTGCATCCGGGGTGGTTGTAGAATCTGGTCCTTTGAAAGCAAGCTGGTCTGCACAAGCTTGCGAGCTCTATGCTCTCCTGAGAGCCCTCCGGAGGTTGAAAGGAAGGAGAGGGACCATATACACAGATTCACGGTATGCTTTCGGTGTGGTACACACTTTTGGGAAGATTTGGGAAGAAAGAAGACTGATAAATACTAAAGGAAAAGACCTAATTCATGGGGAAATAATCCGACAGATTCTAGAGGCTGTCCGAGAACCGAAAGAAATATCAGTTGTCCATGTAAAAGGACACCAGACGGGGTTGCAGTTTCAAACCCGAGGTAACAACCTAGCCGATAAAGAGGCAAAACGAGCAGCTCTGCTCACCGTAAGTATTCCCAAGGTGACTCCGGAGGAATCGCCTGAAATCCCCGTGCTCCCTTCAGAGAGGGAGATTGAAGAATTCAAGAAAATAGGGGGAGTCGTGAAACAGGGAAAATGGTGGTTACCTGATGGGAGGGAACTAATCCCGAAGGGAGTGGCAAGGAGAGTATTACAAAGACTACACAAACAGACCCATTGGGGAACTCGGGCACTGGCCGATCAGTTCCTGAAATTTTTCGGGTGCAAAGGGATTTTTGAAATTGCCAAGCAAGAGGTACAGGGGTGTGTGGTTTGCCAAAAAGTGAATAGATCCAACTCCAAACAAACTGTCTGGGGAGGACGGCCTCTCTCATACAGACCATTTGAGAGGATCCAGGTGGACTTCACCGAATTACCAAAAATCGGTAGATATAAATTCTTATTAGTAATAGTTGACAAACTGACGCACTGGGTAGAAGCCTTTCCCAGGGCAAGGGCTACAGCCCAAACAGTATCAAAAATTCTATTAGAAGAAATCATCCCTAGGTATGGGATAGTGGATTGTATTGATTCGGATCAAGGAACTCATTTCACTTCAAAAATTATAAAACAAATTTCAGAGGCTCTGGGTATTAGGTGGCAATACCACACTCCCTGGCATCCTCAGAGTTCAGGGCAGGTGGAAAGAATGAACCAAACACTTAAATCCCAATTGTCTAAACTCATGATAGAGACGAAAATGTCATGGATTAAGTGTCTCCCCCTTGCTTTGCTAAATATTAGAACGATGCCCCATTCTGAGACGGGTCTGTCCCCTTTTGAAATGTTGTATGGGATGCCATACAAACATGGAATGCCAGTAGGACACCCTCAAGTGGAGGATGTGCAAATACAACCATATCTCATTGCTATCAACAAAAATTTACAGGAATTGTGAAAACGAGGACTGATCCCCCAAAGCGCCACTCTGGGATTCGCAATACACCAGATACAGCCTGGGGATAAAGTCCTCGTCAAAGCTTGGAAGGAGCTTCCCCTCACCCCCCATTGGGAAGGACCTTTCCTGGTTCTCCTGACCACAGACACAGCTGTCCGGACCGCAGAAAGAGGTTGGACACACTCATCTTGAGTAAAAGAAGTAAAGGAATACGACACCTCTGAGTGGAAAGTCACCACCCCTCCGGGAGAACTGAAAATTAGGCTTCAGCGTCACCACAAATGACCAGTGACGACCAGATAAGTTGTATCAACCCTGAATGTGATTGTTTTCCGTTTATACATTTTAAGTGCGCTTATTGTAAACAGATTTGGGTAACCCACTGTTGGGGAGGGTACAAGCCTAAGGGATTGTGTACAAAGTGTCTAGAAAAAGAACAGGATTTGACTAGCTGTCTCTTAATACTTGCCACCAGGGCAGGGTTGTTAGAACTCGACTCTCCTGAGTGGTTCCTACTTTTTCAAAAAGGGATAAGGGGGAAACTAGACTCCAAGGCAGAAGCTTTAGAAATCGAGTGCCGAAAGACAGTAAAGGTACCGTGCAGGACAGACACGATTAAGTCGTCTCGGTGGGCTGCTTTCAAAAGAAGGTACGCCATAAGGACTACAAGGGCCCCTGAAGAATACCCTTGCTGCCGAGAAGATGGTAATCCCCGCTGTATACTTCTATATGGGCGAAGGGCAAGGCAGAGGGATACACCGGTGGGGAATCCTGATAGTCCTGAATCTAGCCATGTGCTTGACCAAGGGAATGAGTCCCGAGGTACCTCTGGGAGAGCGTCCCCTAAGGAAGTGTGAGCAGTGTCAGACTGCCACAGATACTGGACGAATAATTAACTGTCCTCCAGAACAACAAAAGGGGTTTTGTTTATCCAACGGCACTCGGTATAATCTCTGTGAACTAAAGGGGGAGGTCTGGTGTTATCACTCAAGGGCAAGTTTTAAGGACAGGCAGTCTAAAACTCCTATGAGAAGAAAAACCAAAGCTACCCACTTCAGGTATAGGAGAGAAGTGGGAATGCTCCCTCCAATTCCAATCTGCAGCCAATGTAACAAAACTGTCTGGATAGGAAGAAAAAGACAATCCACCTTTTTAGCATATTATAAAGTCAACCCTTTGTGTTACAATAAAGCAAACTTAAAAATGTGTACCATAGGGGGGAAAGTGTATTGGGAAGGTAAAAATTTAAAACATGAAGAGAAAGCCTCCTTTAGTAATGAACCGATAATTCTTGATTTGTTAAAAAGTGATGATGACCGAGTATGTTTGCAATTCAACCAAGTGTTCTGCTTCTCCAGAGATGAGGAAGGGATGGACCCTGAAAAGAAAATAAAACAACTAACCCTAGAATTAAAGAGGCGAGAAGTAGAAATTCAGAAGAAGAGACTAGAACAAGAGAGGCTTAACTCTCTTAGTGAGCACTATGAGCAATTAGAGAGACAATACAGCAATTGGGGATTGCCAGCCCCCAACCAGAATCTTTTCATAGACCTAATGCAAGAAATAGCCACAGAATTAGGTCTATCTAACTGTTGGATCTGTGGCGGTTTAAAGTCAGCTGAAAGGTGGCCTTGGAAGGGAGAGGGACTCACCCCAGAGCAACTTCTAAAATGGGAAGGCTCTAAAATGTCAAAAACAAAACGAAGACCAGAGGGATGGGTTATAGACCAAAGGATAATTGGTACCGTCTGCATTAGCAGAGAAGGAAAAGAACTCACTGATTTAGTAGGCTATACCCCGTGTGTAAGCACACTCACAGTGAATTCTGACAGTAAATCAAAAACTTGGCAACCTGAACCACCCGCGGGCTATTGGAGTCGCACCCGGGGTAATCACTGCGAATGGGTTGAAATAATTGAACTATGTTGGTACAAAAGCTCCGGGGCCAATCCCTTCCAAGCACTAGAAGGCCTGAAAGAATATTGGGATGATCCGGCAAGAACAAACAAAGGCTGGGAAGCTCCCGATGGCATTTACTGGTTATGTGGCAAAAAAGCATATAGTGAGCTACCTAAGAAATGGAAGGGGTCTTGCACTCTCGGAATAATTAGACCCTTTTTCTTTACTCTACCCAGAGCAGAAAGTAAATTGCTGGGAGCTCCCCTCTTTGAAACATTAAATAGACAAAAGAGGGAATTAAAACGGGAACTACCCATGGCAGGAGGCAGTCAGAAATGGAAAGAAGAAGAATAACCTGCCGAAAGGATCATTAAGTATTATGGGCCTGCCACTTGAGCAAACGATGGCAGTTGGGGTTACAGGACTCCCATTTACCTTCTCAACAGACTTATCAGGTTACAAGCGGTAATAGAAGTGGTTTCCAACCACACCTCGGAGGCCCTAGAACTCCTAGCGAAGCAACATTCACAAATGAGAGCTTTTGTGTACCAAAACAGATTAGCTCTCGATTATTTGTTAGCCGAGGAAGGAGGAGTATGCGGTAAATACAATGAATCCGAGTGTTGCATGGAAATAGATGATTATGGAGAGACAATAAAAGGACTAGCTGCCGAAATAAAAAAGGTAGCACATGTGCCAGTTCAAAAATGGAACTCAATTCTGCAAGCCTCCTGGTGGGACCAGATATTTGGACAGGGGGCTTGGTGGAAAAAGTTAGTGTTCTTTATATCTTGTTCAATTGCCGGAATCATCTTTCTCCCGTGTTTGATTCCTTGCTTCATCAGGTTGATTCATTCTGTTGTGCAAGGAATGCAAATTGCCACTCTTCCAATTGACCCAGAAAAAGCACCAGGGAAACCCACTCTTTTCTCTAAACTAATGAAGTTAGAGGAGAAAAGAGAGAACCAGAAAGCAGTTGAAGCCTTAAAGAAATTTGAAAATAAAAACAAACCTTCTCAAGAATACTGTGAGAATTCACTTACAGACTGGGAATAAGACAAATATAGTTAAAACTACACAGTTCTCCCTCACTAGAAATGAATGAAATAACACGAATTTTAATGTGATAAATTATTAGGCAGGGGACTGTGATAAATGTAACCTTGGATAAAAATTCGTGAAAGAATAAATAAGTATATAACTGGATTTGTAACAATGTAAAATTATATAAAATATAGTGTGGCCGAAGAATTTCCCCAAACCCAGCAGTAACTACCCATTCAGGTGGTAACGACCCTAGGTGACGTTCATCAGCCTGAAAGAAAGAGCAGGACACGAACAATTAAGCTAAACAAAGAAAGGAGCCAGGCCGACATGCCCATTGACTCCACACCGCACCTGGGCACCCCTTCCTGCAAGCCCCGACTGAAGATGCAATCAGGCCAGACAATAAGTGGAAGCCCAGCCGAGATATCCATCGACTCCGCACCGGACTTGGACACTTCACCCTGAGAGTCCAACCGAAGATACAATCAAGAAGCACTCAGAACCTTTCACATGCGAGCGGACTCTGCCCAGTCGTCTATTGATTCAGTTCCACGGTTCCAGGAAATTCATTCAACCAGCCATCTAAACTCTTTGTTGAACAGTAACTGCTCAGAGTTTTGGCCTCAGGACACAAAATCCCTATAAAAACCCCAGACAGTCTACCCTCCTTCGTGTATTTGGGTAAATCTGTACCTCCAGGTATAGACGTCTCCCTGTCCACCCAGCGCTGCGCTGATTTATTGTGGTTTTTTTCTCTCATTGTTTGTGATTGAAATTGTTTTATAATAAATTGCTTTTTATATTAACCCTATTTTTGCCATTGCATTTATAACACTTAAAGACTCTTTTGATTGTCTCGGTACCATGATGTATAGTAATCAAAGTCTTTTTCCCTGCATCTTGAATTTCTTTTAGGATCTCTTTCAGTTCTTGATGTTTTAACAATTGGGCGACTAAGGCCAAATTCATTCCTATAGGCACAGGTGATATTTCTTGCACTGTTGCCAAATTTGCCTTTATGTATTGCTGTGATACGACGGGTGCTTGATAGGAAAAATCACAGCCTTCAATTTCAACAAAGTTACAAGCACACAAGTTAAACCAAGTTTCATTCCCTATTTGATTGTCTACCATTATGGTGGGACATGCTGTCCTGAGACAGACACAGCCTTGTCCTACATATGCAAGCAAGGTGGTTTGGTTCACTGAATGCATTTCAAAGTGACAAGTGCTCTGATCTGTGTCTAAGCAAGTGTCTTTATCATCTGCCAAAATTCCTTCACATATGGACCCTAATTGTTTCCTCAGAGAACAGGGTTTCAAATCGATGGCCCACCCCTTTCCCTCAACCTCTCGTGCCCACATTCTGTGGTCTGAAGGATATAACACTGCTTTCTCATGATTTCCTCCTAGGGCCACTACTGAATAGATTAAACTCACTGACACGTCAGACATGGTCAGGACAAAGGCTGTCACCACATTAACCATATAATCATAGGTGAAATTAACTAAAACCCACCTGGCTTGCAGTTCCCTCTCTGTATTGGAAGCATCGTCCCAAACAATTTGACGAATTTCAACAGGAATATCCTCTCTCCATCTTCTCTAATGACTGCAGCAGCCACTGACTGCGTCCACAGCGGTGCCTGTGTGCAGCCAAGAGCCAAAGAAACGTCTTTACTAGCGGTGCTTAGTGCCTTAATCATCCATTCATGGTCTCCTTCTTCTGTGTTTTCCCATTCGGGCAACACTTTAGTCAGCTCCCAATGCTTCTTGCCCAACGCCAACAAGGAGGATTGCAGAGGCTGCTGTAATTTGACTCACTCACTCCCTACTGTAGTCTGATTATTCGTTAATAATTCTGATTCTACAGTGTTCAAAACTCCTAATCCTGTCCAGTTACGTTAACTCCTAATAGTCCAGTTAGGTCTCTTTTTCTTTTAGGAGACATAAGTTTTTGAAGCCAATTGATCCAATCTATGAAAGAATTTTGAGAAACGGGACACATTCTGGCCGAACAGCAGAGGCATTTACTTGCATTCCCATTCCTATGCATTTCAGGGACCATTTTGGGTTATTCAGCAGTCTTTGAACTCCTGTCTTTTTAATGGCATATGGTCCAATCTTTGTGATCATGGGTGTTATTTGTTGTTTTTCTTCTTTTTCTGAAATTTTTGGCACTTGGGTGCTCACAGTCTTTCTCAGCACTTTGGGCATGGTTTTGGCCTTGCTTCCAGGGCCAACACATACCTGGGTGATATTAAAATCAATATCATACCTCTTCACTGAACCCCCTTCTATCTTCATTCTGAACTCAGGACACTTAGACAAGCATTTGTCACAACACTCAGGACCCATCCGGATGATTTTCATGGGCGGATGATGAGCCTCATGAAACCCATCTTGCACAAATTCGTACTCACACCCCCAAACATTTCTCCCTTCCCACAAACTCGCCTTTGTGACTTTTAGCATCATGCTCAAAGCTTTACGTGCATAAGGATTGTATGCTTTTCCGTAGCAGCCATTTATCTCAGTTATATTGTGTCTACATGGTGCTGTTCAATAGTAGCTGTGGCCAAAATTACAAAAGTCCCAACTTTCCACATTATGTCCATAATGACTAAGAGTTCGTTTACTCAGCGTTCTGAGTGAGTTTCAGCTTCAATTCTTCTTCACCAGGTGTGACTTTCCAGATTCCTTTGGGGGCTTTCTTCACTCGGGAGTGATGAATCCAGGCTTTCTGTTCCTTGATCTTGATTGCAGTGAAGGTGGTGAGGAGCAGCTGGAATGGTCCTTCCCACTGACGTTCTAGGGTCTTTTCTGCAAAAGACTTAACATACCCATAATCCCCAGGCTGTACATCATGCACTGGCCCATCTAATTCCCTCTTCTGGGCTCCAGCCACACACTTTCCAGTTTCCTGAAGTTGTTTATTCAAGGCCACCATGTAGCTGTACAAGGTTTCTTCCCCAACTTGAGTAGGTGTTGTTCCCTCTTGGACTGCATATGGCCTCCCATACAATATTTCAAATTGACTTAGTTTCAGTTTGGCTTTTGGTTTTGTCTGGATTCTCAATAATGCCAGTGGAAGAGCTTGAGGCCAGGTTAAATTTGCTTCTTGTCCCAACCTCACAATTTGTTGCTTTATCAAATGGTTCATTTTTTCTACTTGGCCACTTGATTGAGGATGATACGGAGTATGCAGTTCCAAATCTATTCCCAAATGGTGGCTGATTTGTTGTCCAATTTTTGAAATGAAGTGGGGCCTTCTATCTGAGGAAATGGTGGCTGGAGCTCCAAAACGTGATATTACTTCTTGCAATAATGCTTTGGTTACCTCTTGAGCTTTAGCTGTCCTAGCAGGGAAAGTTTCTGGCCACCCTGAAAAGGTATCAGTTAGCACCAATAGGTATCGATATCCCCCTTTCCTGGGCAGTTCTGTCAAGTCAATTTGCCATTGCTGCCCAGGTCCACAACCTTTTCCAATTTGTCCAATTTTAGGTTTTGGGATATTCTTAGGATTAGTTTGGAGGCAAAGACTACATTGGTGAGTTACTTGAATCACTGTACCTGGCAATTTTCTGGCTATAATTCTTTCTTTCAAATAATTATATAGGGCATCTACTCCCCAATGTCTTTTCTCATGTTCTTTCTGTACTAGTGCCCACAACAGGTAAGAAGGTACCACAAGTTTCCTTTCTGTTGTTATAGCCCAACGCTCTTGATTGTAACTTCTGCCCTCTGCTTTAATAAGTTTTTTGACTTTTTTATTATACACTGGCTTACCTTCAATGGAAATTTTCCCATCCAGTATTAATGTTGCCTCACCTGCTTCTTTAAGTACCTCACCTTTGTCTGCATCTTTTGCCTCTCTGTCCGCCAGCTCATTTCCTTCTTCCAATTCAGAGCTCACTTTTTGGTGTGCTTTGATATGCAGGATGGCCACCTGTTCAGGTAGCTGTACTGCATCTAACAGTCTCCGTATTTCTTGTGCATGTTTGATATTTTTCCCTTGTGAGTTCAACAGTCCTTTTTCTCTCCAAACAGTTCCGTGTGCATGGACTGCCCCAAATGTGTACCTTGAATCCGTGTAGATGTTAATTTCTTTTCCTTTTGCCAGCTCTAAGGCCCAGACTAAAGCTATTATTTCAGCTTTCTGTGCAGAGGTGTTTGATGGGAATTCTATTCCCTTCTATTCCCTCTCAGCTTGTGGTAACTGCATGCCCAGCGTGCCTCTTTCCACTGATAATGTAACTGCTTCCATCAGTGAACCAGGTCTCAGCATTTTCAAGCAGAGTATCCCTCAGCTCAGGGAGACTGGAGTAGGTGGCTTCGATGGTCTCCAGGCAGTCATGGATCACCGGTTCTCCCATGCTCCCACTGAGGAATGAAGCTGGGTTCACAGTGTTACTTACCACAATCTCAACATCATCCTGTTCTACCAATATGGCTTGATACTTCAGGAACCCCTGTGGGGAAATCCTGTTGGGGAGGATGAAACAGGGAAACCTTATGAATGTGATTGTTTGGCAGAAGATTCTGAAAATATGAAGCCTAGAATCCAAGTAGAAATGAAAGCCTGCTTTGAGTCTACTAGTACTCCTGCTTGAGTACTAGTTACTATATAACCAAAGAACAATAGCCTAGCCAGCTAAAGGAGAATCCCTGCTGATAAAACAATGTCCTTCTGCTGATTGAGAATCCAAAGGTCAAGAAGCAAGGGAAGAATTTGTAAAGCTTATAGAGTTTAAAATGCAACACTGTCTGTTAATATGGGGATGCTCAGAGGCTGTATGTAAATTCTTTAGTGGGTGTATCTCGTAGTGATTGGTTACTGGGAATTAGAATATTCACTATAGAAAAAGATGTATTGTAACAAGAACTTTGCTCTCTTTTCTCTTAGCTCTTAACTCTTAACTCTTAGCTCTCACCTCTGAGCTCTTACTTCTTACCCCTTTACCCCTCCCTCAGCTCTCAGCTCTCCTCTCTTAACTCCTACCTCTCTCTTACTTCTCACCCCTTTACCCCTCTCTCAGCTCTCAGCCCTCCTCTCTTAGCCTTTCCCCCTGCTCTTACTTCTTACCCCTCTCCCTGCTCCTACCCATCTCTGGTTTCCCCCACTCTCTTACTTTTTACCCCACTCTCCCTCTGTTGCTCTTGTTTCCTCCCTCCCCATCTCTAACCTCTTTTTTCCCTCTTTCACCTCACTCTCTCCCCTCCCCCCGAGACCACATGAACGCCGAGGCTGGTGGCGGACACAGGTCTCTCCCTCTTATTACCCTTATAATAAATTGCTTATACCTGAACAGCTTGACCCAGGAGAAGTCTCTCATGGCAAACGAGCATTTTTTAGACACCAATAAAAGCCAGTGTCCCCCTTTCGCCTCCAGTACTGCAGATACTGTGTGGGACACTGGCACAGTCATCTTCTGGCCCAGGGTGAACTTGCGTGCCTCTTGAAGATTGACTGCCACTGCTGCGACGGCTCTGAGGCATCCCAGCCACCCTTTGGCTGCCGTGGCCAGCTGCTTGGAGAGGTAGGCGACTGCTCTCCGACATGGGCCTAGGCTCTGTGCCAGTATTCCCAGGGCCATCTCTTGTTTTTTGTGAGAAAACAGAAAGAATGATTTACTCACTTCTGGAAGTCCCAGGGCTGGAGCTGACACGAGGGCTTTTTTCAGCTCATCAAAGGCTCACATTGTTTCTTTAGTCCATTGAAGATCCTTGACCCCCTCCGTAATCAAAGCATACAGAGGCTTAACAAGCAACCCATAGTTCTAAATCCACAGCCTGCACCACCCTGTCATACCTGAAAAGGTTCTCAATTCCTTCACCATCTGGGGCTTCAGGGTTTGGCATATTGCTTCTTTACCATCTTGCCCCAAAGTTCTTTGTCCAGCACTCACTTCATATCCTAGATAAATAACTGTTTGTTTTACCATTTGGGCTTTCTTCTGGGATACTCCATACCCATGCAGGACCAAGAAATTCAGAAGGCTTACCGTCCAGTCTACACATGCCTCTTGGCTCATGGTAGCTATTAAGAGATTGTCCATGTCCTGGAGTAGCTGTCCTTCTCCTGACGGCGGCTCCCATTCGCGAGCCAATCTCCAAAAATAGTAGGGGAATTCTTGTACCCTTGTGGCAGCATTGCCTGTGTGAGCTGAGTTTTTCACCCAGTCTTGGGGCTTTCTCATTCAGATGCAAAAATTTTCTGGCTGGCTTCATGGAGAGGGAGGCAAAAGAATGCATCCTTTAAATGTAAATCATAAACCAGGATAATTCAGATGTGAAATGGGTTAACAAGGTATAGGGATTGGCAACCACGGGATACAGATCCTCCGTTATCTTGTTAACAGCCCTCCAATCTTGTACTAACCTGTACGATCCATCTGGCTTCTTCTTCACTGGCAGAACAGGAGTGTTAAAATCAGATTGACACTCCTTCAATAGCCCTATTTGTAAAAAGGTTTCAATAATTGGGCTAATTCCTTCTTTATCCTCCATCCTCAGGGGATATTGCTTGACCCTCACCGGATATATTTTCTCTTTCAACTTAATTTGGACCGATGGTGCGTTCTTTGCTCTTCCTGGTACATTAGAAGCCCATACCCCAGGAAATACTTCATCCAATATTTTTCTAAAATTTTCCTCTTCATTATCCCCTTTAATTCCTTTGGTTATTAGCATTAAACTTAACAATCCCACATACTGTCAGTCTTTTACCTCCAAGCTAATTTCTCCATTTTGAAAAACTATTATTGCTTCCAACTGCTTCAACAAATCTCAGCCTAAGAGGGTAGATGGAGCATTTGGCATATATAAAAACTGATGAATTCCCCATTGTTTTCCCAATTTATACTTCAAAGGTTTACAAAAATATACTTTTTCAGATTGACCAGTAGTCCGCCTTACTATCACATAATCTTTTGTTACAGGTGTTAGGGTTTAGGAACACATAATCACGGAATGATTATCTGGTGCAACTGTTATAAATGAAATTCAGCCAAATTTTATCAATAAGGATTTTATTGAAAAATCTGTAAAATCGAATTATGGAAACAACCACAATCAATGTCAGCGTCGAGCCCATGATCGGCACTGGGTGAACTCTGAATCAGCCTCTGCCACACTGATTCCCCCAAGTTCACAACTTGTCTTTGGGAGAGCTGTGTTTTATACAGGTTTTTTTCAGCTTGAGGCTGTGCAGTTTCAGTTTCTTTCTTTTTCTTGTGTTGTTACATATTCATATTTCTCCTGCTGGACTGCTGATGAGTTTTCTGAGAAGAAGATGAAGTTTGAGTGGTTTTTCAGGAAGCAGGCTTTGAGATGTAGAAACGTGGTGAGTTTTTTTTTTTAGTCTGTGTAGTTCTTTTTGGGAAACCAACATTGAGATGTATGGTCCTGGAGAATCAAATCAGGTCGGTATCAGGCGTTAATCACCAGGTCGTTAGAGCACTTATCTTGCTTGGGTGGACCCAGCTCTTCTCAGTGTTCTCTTAATTGCTGGGTCATTCTCTTGCAAATTCCTGTTTTTCCAGCAGCTGCTTTTGCAATCTTAAGTTGCTTGTGTTTTTTATTTTACATAAAACATGCTTTTATATTCAATTTTATATGTGTACAATACAACACAAATTATACCAACATATATTACACAATCATACGCTCCACTGCCCAAACCCTGTCCCTGTTCTCTTACCCACACTCAAGCATGCGTCCATTTTGCACTCACACCTGCTCAAAACACCATGGGTATTTGTGCTCTGTGCATCCCATCCTCATTGCCAAGAACATCATGGGTGCTGGAAGATGCCCGTGCACAAAATTGCAAAGCAACTCTTATTTTATTAGTTGCTGTTGCAAATAAAACCTACCAACCCCTGGACTGGTGAAAAGCCACTGAGCAGCGGCAGGAGATGGAGCATGGTGCTCCAATGGGAGGGGCAGGCAGGCCATGCACCTTCAGGGCATGCCCTGCATCAAAAAGGCGTGCATTTTCTCCTTCTTGCCTCTCCTCTGCAGAACCAAGCCTCCTATCTTCTCCCCTGGAGTGGAATTTTCCCAGTTACCATGTCATCTCCCCCTTGGCCTGTACATGAGGTAAGGTCACCATGCCAATAACAGCCTCATTGTTACTGTTCCTCTTTCACAGGTTAACTTCCCATCAATTGATCCATCCATTGTTCCTCTTCAGGGTCAAATTCCCAGCAGTTAACCCAAAAGGTTTCCTTCAAAGTCTGTTCTTCGCCATCCTGTTGATGTGCACAACAGAGGACCAAATACGGCAGGGCCTTAGACACAACTTTGGTCCCTGACACACACAGGCTCCTTGTCCCACTACTGGCCTTCAGTAACACCTTGAACTCCACAATGCTGTGGAACCGGGCCTTCAGCACAGGGACCTTTCCAGCCTGATCTGCGCTCCTTCCTCTGCGTCTCTGCACAAAACACGGTGCAGGAGAGAACGGCAGGAGGGGCCTGTGTGTCACAGCGCTCTGGATTTGTGACCCTTCAGACAGATGCAGGTTAAGTGAAAAAGGCAAACTGTTTATTAATGCAAGGTGAAGCAAAGGGATGAACTGGAAAGGGAAAGAAGGGGATGGGCATGGACTGAGGGCTGGAGGTAAGGAGCTGTCAAAAGGGAGGAAGAATAGAGAGAAAGAAGGGGATAGGAACAGTCTGAAAGCTGGACGGAGCTATCTACAGGCTGGGAGAGGGCTGAAGCCCCGTGAGAATCCCACAGGCTCAGCTGTGCCAGTTGCCAGCTGTGCCTGGATCTCCAGTGGCACTGGGAGGTGGTGTCCTCTTCAGTGTCTCCTGCTGCTGTTCTTGGGACACTTGTTCACTGGCAAACTGAGCTTGGATATTCAGGTTGCTGTGGGATGGAGAGGTGTCTTTCCTCGGGGCTTCAGTGGCTGGAAGAGAGAGGACAAGAGGCACAGTCAGGGTATGCATCTGCAGGGATCCTAGGAGACATTCCTGCCAAGGACATTCCACCTGGCTCTTGCAATGGCCACAAGAGAGGACCAGACAACAGGATCAGCCAGAAGGTGCTGGCCACAACTCCCACCCATGTCCCTGAAATCTCTCTGCTCTCTGCCCACACCATCCTCACCCAGACAGGGAACGAAGCACTCTGCAGCTGGGCCAGGGATTGCAGCTTCCTGCCCAGGCATTGCAAGTGCCCCCTGCCAGCCCCCAGTGCCAGCCCGCTGCTCTCACTCACCCTCACTGACGGTCTGCAGCTCTTCCTTGTGCGCCCTTGTGCATGAACATCCCGACCGTCCCTGGGAACACAGAGCCTGTCAGGGCCCCGGCGGCACAGCTCCCTGCCAGCGGCGCTGCCAGCCCTGGGGCCACACGCCCTCCCGCCCCGGCAGGGCTCAGCCCCAGCCCTTGCCGCATCCTGACTCAGCCCAAGGGCACGGCTGCCAGAGGCCGGCAGCAGCCCCGAGGGCAGCCGGGGCTCCAGGGCTCCGGGCCCGGGTGCCGCTGCCGGGGCAGCAGCCGGGGCTGGGGCTGAGCTGCGGCGGGGCGGGGAGCCAGCCCGGGCTCGTGGCTCACCGATGAACCTGACGGCCGCCTCTCGCAGGGACTCCTGTGGGCTGTCCAGGTATGGCAGTGCCCGGCATAGGTGCTCAGCTGCATGGCTCCTGTCGTCTGCCAGCTGGAGAGAGTGGCAGGAGGGAAGGGTTGGCGCGGGCTCTGCCCCTCGGCCGGGCGCTGCCTGCGGCCAGCCCCGGCCTCCCGTGCCCACCCAGCCCTGAGGCCCGGCCCGCAGCCCCACTGGGCTGGGGCTCCATCGGCAGCTGGCTCAGGGTTACAGGAACCTGAACAGGAACCCGTGTTTCCCAGGGAAGGGAGCAGCGTGTGGGGCGCAGGCTGGCTCCCATGGGTGCAGCACTGGGCCACAGCTGCCAGCCCCACACACTGAGCCCTGGGGACAGGGAGCTTCTCCAGGCTGAGGCTGGGGTTTCCAGGCCATCCTTTACCACGCATTCGGTGATCTTTGACAGATCCTCTGTTGGCAGCACCCACAGGAGCTCTGTGTTCTTCAAGAACGTGGCAGAACAGTGCAGCGTTTCCCGAGAGGCCTGGAGAGATGCAGAGATGCCATTGCTGCCCAGGGCACAGGAGTTGCATCCCTGTGCCAAGGCCAGGAGGAGGCTGCAGCCTGGGAGGCAGCAGGGCAGGAGGCAGCCAAGCCCCCTCCCAGAGATCCACCAGCATCACACAAAACCTCACAGCTGCCATGTGCTGGTTCTCATTGTGGCAGTGCAATGAGAGTGTGAGCAAGCTCTGGCTCACAATTCTCTCCAGGGGCTTCTTTCCTTTGTCCTCTTCCAAGTCCATTACCTTTTGAAGATGTTGAATGGAGACCAACTGCACATGGCTGTTGTCCTGGAGAAAAGGAAGCAGAAAATTATCTCTAAGCACCAAGTTCTCCAGTCCCACCTGGGCAAAGGCCTGAAAATCCACCTTCTGGAGAAATCCTTCCCCAACACGCCCACCAACACCAACCTTCCTCATCTCACCAGGACCCCCAGCTGTCCCCATCCCTCTACAGAGCTTTCCCACCCTCCAGCAGACCCCTGGTTCCCTGCACATGCCATGGGATGGCACTCAGCAGGATCTGCTCCAAGGCCTTCCGTGGTAGCAAGCTCAGGCTGCCAGGCCAATGGCTCCTGGATCATCCTTCCCACTGACCCTTCCTGTGCATGGCTCTTCCATTTACACCTTTGAGCTCAGCTTGGACTTCTCCCCTTAAGCAGGATTGCTGTTAAAGGATGGAGAGCAGCCTGGCAAGCTCTTTCTCCAGCTCCCTCTTTACTCTTGGGGCAGCTAGAACATTGCACAGGAAAGCAACTGGTGCCACAAGGAGTGGGTGGCATCAGGCAGCTCTGGGGAGACCCCTTGTCATGGGGTGGCTTTACCTTTAAGATAGCTTTGGGAGCTAAGGAAATTGAAGCTGCTGGTGCCTGATGGGAGTCTTTCTTCCTGACCAATTATCAGTCATTTCTAAGAACTGACAGCAGTTTTGACCATTGAAAAGTGAGATCAACCTGTGAACACCACCTTAAGACCTAAGCCTGAGAATTTCTTGGTCTCTTTGTTTTCTGGCTGTGAAAGGTACCAGAGCTCCAGCTGACCTCCCGTTCTCTGCCCAGGCCATGCAGCCTGGGCAGGGGCTGGGCTGGGCCCAGTGGCTCCCGGCCGGGAGATGGGGCCTGCGGGGCTTGCCCCGGGCTCTGGCCGGGCCAGGCCGGTCCCTGGCTCGGCTGCAGTTTTTTTGCTGTGACTGAATTCACCAGAGACTGCCGAGTAAAGAAAGGAAAAAAAAAGCTCTTGACCTGCGGCGAGCTGAGACAGCGACCACACTCTCCAGAGCAGCCATGAAGAATATTCCATCGCACACAGCTCCAGCTCCTGCTCCGGCAGAGATCACAGAACCATCTACAAAGGCTGGGCAAGATTTTAACCTTTTCATTACCCAGATGAGACTTGCAGATTAATCCTTTTATCCAGAGAGAGAAAAAGAGAGTAATCAACATGTAAGAGACTTTATAAACTATCAGAGACAGTAAAGAAAAGAAGCT
Source organism: Pseudopodoces humilis (assembly GCF_049639895.1). Lineage (NCBI taxonomy): Eukaryota > Metazoa > Chordata > Aves > Passeriformes > Paridae > Pseudopodoces > Pseudopodoces humilis. The sequence continues at coordinate 36,104,093 of NC_142207.1, read as the reverse complement.
TCAGAAAAGGTAGAGAATAAGGAGATGCTTTATTAGCTGAAATATTTTTCTGTTAAAGCTATGGAGATGGACAATAGGGTCTTGAAAAAACTCCTTTAATTCATGACAGAGTATATAGGGAGGAATAGAGTGTTCAAAGTTTGGGTTTTGGGCAAAAGGTGGAGTAATTGTGATACAGTGAGGTGTTAGCGCTGAAGACGAATAGATCATGCGGACACAGGTCGAGGTGTGGTGAAAAGAAAAAGCAGAGTTTATTTTTCCAGGATTTATAGTCTTCTGACCACAGCCAGGGATTGGATGGTCAGGATAACACCTTCTCACTGGACTGGCCATGAGAGATGCCCATCACAAGACGTGTAACAGAAAGAATGTACACATATCTATGTTTACAGTTACTCTCCTGGGAAAGTCCTTAGAAAACTATGTTAGCAAGCTCAGAAGCTGAGTTTTCAGGGTGACAGTGAGGTGCTGGAACAGAGTGAGATAAAGTAATAGTTGAAGATTGGAGGCCTTGAGAGCCAATGAGAAAACTGTTTCCAGAAAAGCTAACAGAAACAGATGAAGAGAACTTTTGCCTTTGAATAACTCATCCTTAAAAGTAACATCCCTAGATTCATTGACCCATAACACACCTCAGAGTGATGTGAAATGGGAGGAGTGAACTGATGACAGGATTTCCAGGCAGCTGGCATCAGAAAAATAGAAAGCTATAACAGAAATAGCTTTCTTGTGGAAAACTCCATAGATTTGCAGAAGAAGACTTCTGTTTCTCTACAAAGACTAATGAAAAGACTCTATCAGGAATTGGGACTGTTTTAAACACCAAAGTTCAAAGTTTTTTTGTCTCTATGTTGTCATGTGAACAAGGGAATGGTGGGTAGTAGGGGATAAAAAGGGTTTTCTGGAAGTTTATTCTGGTGTTCTTATTCTTGTAGTTTTGTTAATAAACTTTCTTTATTCCTTTTTAAGTTTTAAGCCTGTTTTGTTCTTGCTCTAATCCATATCTCACAGCAAAAAAAATAAGTAAGTCTTCTAGTAATTTTTTAGTTAATACTTTAAAACCACGACAGTACCCCTGGCACCCAGAGCTCTTCAATAAAGCACCTTCATATAATCATTCCGTGATTATGTGTGTTCCTGAACGCTAACAGCTCTGTTCCTCTCTTCCAGCCCTTGAAGACATGGCACATAACATCAGCCCCGCCATCAGAAGCCTGGCAATTCAAAAATTTTGTATCCTCCAGGCAGCAGAGAGAACTCAATATTCCATCTTTGGAATCCTGCAAGATCAGCTCCACATGGCATAGAGGACACGGTCTCATCTCTCAGGCCATGACTGGATGCACTGCTGGAGCTCTGCTGAGAGCTGATCTGGGAGGCTCTGTCTGCTGGGGCCACCTGAGCCAGCCAGGATTTTATTTTTCTTCAAAATTGTTCTTTCCTTATTTTTGTTTTTGTTTAGTATGTAAATATAGGATAGGTTCTAAATACACAGACTCCCAGGAGCTTTCTTTTGCTGCCCAAGGTCCGCAGGATATCGGGGAAGAGAGGGAAAAGGGTGCTTGTGCTCAGCAACCTGCCGGGGTGTGCAGTGGTGCAGGGAAAATGGCCAGAAGCCCCTTGGCCTTTGGTGGTTCTGCTGAAGGCACAACCCCTGTCCCAGCCAGGAAGTGCCATCTGTGTCCTCGTGCCCGTGTGGTGCTGGCTGGGTTGCTGAGGGCTCCCAGGTGCCTCTTGATCCAGCTCCTCTGGAGCTCCTGTGGGGCTGCGGCGCTGCTGCCGGGCCACGCTGGGGGAGACCCTGAGGGAACAGGGTGCTGGGAGGCCATGAAGGGATGAGGGGCTGTGGAGGCCCTGACGGGACAAGGCAGTGGGAAGGCACAAGGGGGATGTGTGAGGGAGTGGATGTCAGGAGGCTCCAAGGGGACAGGAGGCCCCTGAGGGGCCGGGGTGGTGGGAACACCTGAGGAACTGGGTGTCAGAGGCCATAAGCAGCCCCTGGGCAGCCGCCTGGTTCCTGACACCCGGCTGATCTGGCTCTTCCCCAAAATGTCTGCCAGGCCTGCAGCAGAAGCCCTCCAGGCTGGGACAGCACCCCTCCAGGAGGGTGGGGACAGCCCGAGGTGCTCAGGCTGGGCTGGCTGGGGACATGGAGGGCAGGGGGGTACTGCCAGGCCACGGCCACTGTGTGCCTGAGATAAGGGGCAGAGGGCAGAGGCAGGGCTGGCCAGGCCGGGCCCTCGCGGCTGCCCAGGCCACGCTGCTGTGACCGAGGCCCCCCTGACACAGAGCTCGGGGCCCGCTGAGCTGCTGCCACCATGGGGAGGGAGGCGATGTCTCCTCCAGCAGGGCTGCCCAGTCGCTGCTGCCCAAGCGGCTCTGGAGCCCACAGAAACAGCAGCAGAGTGTGCACAGGGACAGCAGCAGCCCGAACGTCAGCACCTGCGCACTGAGGCGTCTGCAGCAGCCGGCTGCCAGACAGGGGGAGGCTGTGGGCACAGCTGCCTTTGGTTTGGCAAAAGGCCTCAGCAGAATTGGCCACAATGGCTTTCTCTTGACTTGCCAGCCTCACAGCAATGCTTGGCAGCTTCAGCTGCAGCCTGTGCCCATGACTGACTTGGATGGCCGTGCTTGAGGGCGGGCTCGCCTTCCACACTCAGGTGTCCCAAGGCAGCGGCCTTGGTGCCATCGTGACACAGAGAGAGAGAGACTCAGGACATGAGAACACAGGAACAGCCTGTTTGGCTCATTCTTGAGTTTGCTGCTCCTGCCTGAAATAATCATCAGGAGTATATGCTGATATAAAAATATAGCTGAACACCAAGGACTTTTCCTGTAGTGTCTAGAACTAAAACTCTAAATGCTCTAAAAGACTCTAAAATGCAGGGTGAAAATGACAGCTTTGGTATGTAAGAGTCCTAGAAATTTTAACATGTGATTGTTCTAGTCAAGGATTTTAATTCTAATGTGGAAACTACAAAAATATTAAAATTTGTTTTCATTGGCAACCCCTTTGAAATGGCATCAGCACACCTACAGGTGTACTGGGGACAGTACTTGGCAATTCATGGCTTCAGTTGTGGGAGATAAATATTTTGTCTGGGTTCACCCTGAAGTTTAAAGTTTTCCCAGGGCTTTGATTGACTGGTCATTGCAGGTAACTTTAATAAATGCAAAAGGATGGGAAAGCACAATTTCTGGAGAATGTGCACTAGGGGTAGAGAGAAAACCTTGAAAACAGTCAGCAGGCTCTGGAAAACTTAAAAAAAATTAAAATTACAAACATAATGTAAAAATAGATGTAGCTCTGTGACTGTTCCAGCAGGACTCTGTGTCTGGAGGAAATGTTTGCCTTGCATCAGCTGTAACACAGACAGACACGCAGCAACTGGAGCCTTGAACATCAGAGACTGGACGAATGTTTGTCCCAGAAAAAGACACGGAAGATCCCACTGAAACAGGACAGTGCCTCTGTACAATCTAACCATCCTAGGAAACTCAGCAGCTGATGGTGGTTTTGTGCTACTGCAAACCCCTTCCATGAAAAACATCATTCCAGGAAGGAGCAACATCATCTGACAGATAGCAAGAGTGGCCAGCAATAGCTCCAGGTGCTCCTGCCAACAGCCCCTGCAGGAAGGAGCTCAGTCCCCAATGCACGTGGGCTTTGGCTTTGGCCCTCTGGCACAGAAGCCCCCCAGGGGCACAGGTCTGTGGGGCAGGAGAAGGGCACCAGCACTGCCAGGGCTCGGCTGGGGTGGCAGGTCTGCCTCGGTGGGGACTCTGCCACACTTGCTGATTTCAGGGCTGCCAGGCCCCTGTACAGATTCTGTGCAAGGCCCCGTGCCCTTCCTGCTGCGGCTGCGTCGGCAGCCCTGGGGGCTCCTTCTGCTGCCCTGAGCCTGCAGAGCAGGGCAGCGTTTGCTGATGGTTTGAGGTGTTCCTAAAGATCCTGTCAGGCTGTCTTAGACACTTTGAGCAAGGGATTCCTTCCAACCTGGGCCACTTTGGGGGGATGGGGGCGGAACCAGGAAGGTGGCAGGGCGTGCAAGGGCCGTTAGTGAAACGGTGCAGCCTGGTAACCGTGGAATGGAACGGTGGAATGGACAAGAGCTGGCGGTGACAAGACCACACCAGAGTGCCTGGTGCATGCGACGGGACAGGACGCGCCAGAGCGGTGCTGTGAGGAGCCCCCACACAGCCCACTCATTAGTGCCTGACCCGGAGATTTTCTGAGGTGTAATTCCTACAGCTCACGTTGTGAGCAGAGTGTGGGAATTGGTGAGCCGGAGCTTTCTGATAACATCTTCTTAGAAGGTGCTCCCAAGGCCCCATTTGTCATGGCGGGCAGATTCTTAAGGGTATTCAGAGTGTTCCGACGGAACAGAAGCACAGACCCTGGAGCTGCCCCAGCAGAACACCCTGAAGAGCCGGAGCAGTTCCAGCAAGGGCAGGATGGTGAGTGGCAGAGCTGGGCCACAGGGCTGAAGCTACAGCCAGCTGGGCCCTGCACCATCCCATCCCATCCCATCCCATCCCATCCCATCCCATCCCATCCCATCCCATCCCATCCCATCCCATCCCATCCCAGCCCATGTGGACATGCCCAAGGACAGGACAGAAGAGGGGCTGGGGCTGACCCCCGCCAGTGACCGTGCTCCATCCCCTGAGCCACCCCAGGGCTGTCCCTGCCTCGGGAGTGCAGGGATGGGCTGTGTTCTCCGGCCTCTCCCACAGCCCCTCAGCTCTGGCTGCTCTTTTCCAGATGCAGCCATGGATGAGAGACAAGAGCAGGAGCCCGCCCGTGGCCGCTTCCGCAAAATGCTGAAGGTACCTGCAGCCATCCCCACCTGGGCTGGGCCTGCTGGCACTGCTCAGCCCAGCTCTGCACTTGCAGCACTCCATGGAACATGCCTCTCTTCCCTGTCCTTTGTTCATTCTGCACAGAGGTTCCGCCAGTTCCTGCCAATTCGGCATAGAAAGATCAGCCCCATAGGAACTGAGGGCACAGCTGAGCCTGACTCCGGGCTGACCGAGCTCCAGGCAGAGCCTGATGTCAGCTCAGATTCAGCTGCGCCCTCAGAAGACTCTGACGCTGTGGTGAGTGATGACAGGGCAAACTCTGATGTGGCACTGATTGAGGACATGGCCATTCCAAACACCAGAGAGACTCAGGGCATCACAAATACTGACACTATGCCCCCTCCCACCATGAGTCATGCACCTAATATGGAAGTTTTTGAAAGGGGGGGTGTTCCTTCTGAGCAGCAGGCAGCCAGCCAGGGACCAGAACTGGAGGTCTCCCATGATCGTGTGCCCCCTCAAGCCACATCCACAGGGCCCCCTCAGCTTTTGAGGCCAGCACAGTGTGGCAGGAAGGGAAGCACTTCTTGGGAGAAGCTGGGGAAGTTGCTGCCTTGGACAGCGCTCCAACTCTTCCCTATTCCTACTCTAGGTGCCAGCTATTGTACGGAGCATCCACCAGCGTCTAATGTGCTCCGTTACGGTGGATGCCAGGCTGGCCACTAACATCGTGAGGCTGGCTGAAGAACACCCGGACGATGTGGTGCTGACCCTTCTGCGCTGTGCCCCATCGTGTGACAGGTATGGGGCCCACGTGCCTTGAGAGCTCAGGGCTCACCGGCCTTTAGGGCCCATCGCCCTGCACAGCCTGTCCAATGGGCTCTGCCCAACAGGCAGAGAGGTCCAGGAGCCTCGGGCCCCTCTGTTTCCTGAGACTGCTGCCAATGCTCCCTCCCTGCCCCTCAGGGCACTGGGGCTCTGTCACCTGGGACCCCACAGCTACACAGGGCATGGCTCTGTAACTGAGACACCCCTGACACAGAGCTCTGATCCCACAGAGCTGCTGCCATGATGTGGCAAGCCATAGCCTCATCAGGACCAGCAATGGAGAAGGTGCTGCCAACTCTGCTCCATGTGATGGAGAACTGGCCACTTTGCAGCATCTGCACCTCTGATGAGGACAACAAGGACGTTTTTGCTCTGGCTGTGAGTTTCTGGAACTGGCCTTGCCTGTCCCCTAGGTTGCTTCTCCAGCAGCTCTTCATCCTCTCCTTGCCTCAAGCTGGGCTGAAACCTGGGCTAGAGGCAGGCTCAGGGGGCACCGGGCCTGCTGTTCCCCCTGCATCTCCCCTCGGGCCCTGCCCCATCGGCGCCTCGGCACTGAGCGCTGTCTTGGTGTGCTTCCTTTGCAGGCAACTCTGGTGCTCTGGGTGATTATGCAAGTGCCTCAGAGCCATGAGGCCATGATGCATTATTCCGACTCTCTCTTTGCGGCTCTGCTGTTGCACGTTTTCACCACCACACAGCTGATGCCAGCAGAGGTTGATAACTTCTGGAGAGCATGCCAGGAGGAACACCGCCTTCCCAGCAACCCTAACAGGTGCCAGTCCTCCTGTCCTTCCCATGCCCTTGTGGCTGACACCAGTGCACCCAGTGTGACCTGGGCTTTGCTCTGCACACAGGTTTGCAGTGCAGGCCATGAAGGCTCTGCTCTGCTTTCTGCACTATGACAACGAGTTGATGACCATGGAGCGCAAGTGTGGCTGGGACACGCTGGTCTGTGCTGACACCCAGCACTATGCCGTGGGTCTGTTGGCCAGGTGAGACCCCTTCTTACCACTGCCTCTGAAATGTGTGTCCTGTGCCCAGGGTGCCCTACCACAGTCCCTGTGGTCATGGCCAGAGGGCTTTGCCATTGAGGGATGGCTGAGCAGACTGGAGAAGTCTGAGAGGAGGGTGCCCAGAAGGAGCCCCATGGTCCCAAAGCACCCATGGTCCCCCCCAGGGATGCTGGGGAAAGGCCAGATCTCCGTGAGTCATCCCTGGGAGAGGTTTGGCCTCCCCCCACCCCCCACCTCAGTGTCTTGGTGCCATTTCCCCCCTTCCAGGGTGATGCGCCGTGACTTGACGCCCTTGTGTTACCATGTGGCACACCAATTTGTCCGGAGGCTCATCAGGGAGGAGGCACGTTGGGATCTGTCCTCCCTGGCATTCCTTGTGGAGGTGAGCCCCATGGCCAGCACTACCTCGCCTCGCTGCCTGCCAGCCCTGTCCCCTTGCATAGCCACAGCTGCCTGGGAAGGTGCCCACGCCCTGTGCTGCTGCCTGGGCCCAGCCCTGCGCAGTTCCAGGCTCCTGCCGGCCGGCTCCCCTGTCACTGCCCTGTGCCTTTCAGGTCCTGGATTGCCTGAACTTGAGTGACTGTGGGTACTGTGTCCTTGAGATCGCGTCAAGGCAGCTGCAGAGCGAGTGCAGGCAGAGGCGTCGCCTGGCGCTCAGAGGCCTCGTGGTGCTCAGCAAGGATCCCTCAATGGTGAGAACGGGGCAGCAGCTGAAGCTGTGCTGGGCAAAGCAGCCCCTTGGGCTGGCTGGGCTTCAGGAGCTGAGGCAGCTGCTCCCAGCTCTCCTGCCTCACCTGCCTGAGTGCTTTGGGACAGGCCTTTGGCCTCTGGGCCCAGCAGCAGCAGGGTGGGGTTGCAGTGCCAGGGTGGTCTTGGCGCTGCAGCCGTTCAGGGCTTCCCAGCACAGCCTTGTGTTCCAAACAGGCCAGACCTATACGCAGCCTGTGTCGAAGCTTCCTGCAGCTGCTGAGTGACGCAGACGGAGAAGTGGTCAGCATGTCTCTGTCTGTGTTCATGAATATACTCAAGAGAAAAAGTCTTCGTTTATCAAGGACTGCTGCCCCCAAGCTTGCTGAGCCACTTGTGCTCCTCTTTGACCATGTAAGGCTCTGTGCCCCGGCCACGGGTACTGGCTACTGCCCACACAAACTTTGGGCCTGTGGATTTTCAGGCCTTTGCCCAGGTGGGCTGGAGAAGTTGGCGCTGAGATCTTTTCCTCCTTCTTTCCTCCAGGACAAAAGCCACGTGCAGGTGCTCTCCATTCACCTCTTCCGCAATACGATGAACCTGGTAGTGGAAGAGGGAAAAAAGGCAATGGAGAGGATTGTAAAGCAGAGCCTGCTCCCGCTCATTTTGCACTGCCACAATGAGAACCAGCGCGTGGCAGATGTGAGGTTTTGTGTGATGCTGGTGGATCTCTGGGAGGGGGCTTGGCTGCCTCCTGCCCTACTGCCTCCCAGGCTGCAGCCTCCTCCTGGCCTTGGCACAGGGATGCAACTCCTGTGCCCTGGGCAGCAATGGCATCTCTGCATCTCTCCAGGCCTCTCGGGAAACGCTGCACTGTGCTGCCACCTTCTTGAAGAACACAGAGCTCCTGTGGGTGCTGCCAACAGAGGATCTGTCGAAGATCACCGAATGTGTGGTAAAGGACGTCCTGGAAACCCCAGCCTCAGCCTGGAGAAGCTCCCTGTCCCCAGGGCTCAGTGTGTGGGGCTGGCAGCTGTGGCCCAGTGCTGCACCCATGGGAGCCAGCCTGCGCCCCACACGCTGCTCCCTTCCCTGGGACACACGGGTTCCTGTTCAGGCTCCTGTGACCCAGAGCCAGGTGCCAATGGAGCCCCAGCCCAGTGGGGCTGCGGGCCGGGCCTCAGGGCTGGGCAGGCGCGGGAGGCCGGGGCTGGCCGCAGGCAGCGCCCGGCCGAGGGGCAGAGCCCGCGCCAACCCTTCCCTCCTGCCACTCTCTCCAGCTGGCACAGGACGAGAGCCGAGCAGCCGAGCACCAGCGCCGGGCACTGCCATACCTGGACAGCCCACAGGAGTCCCTGCAAGAGGCGGCCGTCAGCTTCATCGGTGAGCCACAAGCCCGGGCTGGCTCCCTGCCCCACCGCAGCTCGGCCCCAGCCCCGGCTGCTGCTGTCCCTGCAGCGGCACCCGGGCCCGGCGCCCTGGAGCCCCGGCTGCCCTCGGGGCTGCTGCCGGCCTCTGGCAGCCGTGCCCTTGGGCTGAGTCAGGATGCGGCAAGGGCTGGGGCTGAGCCCTGCCGGGGCGGGAGGGCGTGTGGCCCCAGGGCTGGCAGCGCCGCTGGCAGGGAGCTGTGCCGCCGGGGCCCTGACAGGCTCTGTGTTCTCAGGGACGGTCGGGATGTTCATGCACAAGGGCGCACAAGGAAGAGCTGCAGACCGTCAGTGAGGGTGAGTGAGAGCAGCGGGCTGGCACTGGGGGCTGGCAGGGGGCACTTGCAATGCCTGGGCAGGAAGCTGCAATCCCTGGCCCAGCTGCGGAGTGCTTCGTTCCCTGTCTGGGTGAGGATGGTGTGGGCAGAGAGCAGAGAGATTTCAGGGACATGGGTGGGAGTTGTGGCCAGCACCTTCTGGCTGATCCTGTTGTCTGGTCCTCTCTTGTGGCCATTGCAAGAGCCAGGTGGAATGTCCTTGGCAGGAATGTCTCCTAGGATCCCTGCAGATGCATGCCCTGACCGTGCCTCTCGTTCTCCCTCTTCCAGCCACTGAAGCCCCGACAAAGACACCTCTCCATCCCACAGCAACCTGAATATCCGAGCTCAGTTTGCCAGTGAACAAGTGTCCCAAGAACAGCAGCAGGAGACACTGAAGAGGACACACCACCTCCCAGTGCCACTGGAGATCCAGGCACAGCTGGCAACTGGCACAGCTGAGCCTGTGGGATTCTCACGGGGCTTCAGCCCTCTCCCAGCCTGTAGATAGCTCCCTCCAGCTTTCAGACTGTGCCCATCCCCTTTTTTCCCTCTATTCTTCCTCCCTTTTGACAGCTCCTTACCTCCAGCCCTCAGTCCATGCCCATCCCCTTCTTTCCCTTTCCAGTTCATCCCTTTGCTTCACCTTGCATTAATAAACAGTTTGCCTTTTTCACTTAACCTGCATCTGTCTGGAGTTGAAGGGTCACAAATCCAGAGCGCTGTGACACACAGGCCCCTCCTGCCGTTCTCTCCTGCGCTGTGTTTTGTGCAGAGACGCAGAGGAAGGAGCGCAGATCAGGCTGGAAAGGTCCCTGTGCTGAAGGCCCGGTTCCACAGCATTGTGGAGTTCAAGGTGTTACTGAAGGCCAGTAGTGGGACAAGGAGCCTGTGTGTGTCAGGGACCAAAGTTGTGTCTAAGGCCCTGCCGTATTTGGTCCTCTGTTGTGCACATCAACAGGATGGCGAAGAACAGACTTTGAAGGAAACCTTATGGGTTAACTGCTGGGAATTTGACCCTGAAGAGGAACAATGGATGGATCAATTGATGGGAAGTTAACCTGTGAAAGAGGAACAGTAACAATGAGGCTGTTATTGGCATGGTGACCTTACCTCATGTACAGGCCAAGGGGGAGATGACATGGTAACTGGGAAAATTCCACTCCAGGGGAGAAGATAGGAGGCTTGGTTCTGCAGTGGAGAGGCAAGAAGGACAAAATGCACGCCTTTTTGTTGGAGGGCATGCTCTGAAGGTGCATGGCCTGCCTGCCCCTCCCATTGGAGCACCATGCTCCATCTCCTGCCACTGCTCAGTGGCTTTTCACCAGTCCAGGGGTTGGTAGGTTTTATTTGCAACAGCAACTAATAAAATAAGAGTTGCTTTGCAATTTTGTGCACGGGCATCTTCCAGCACCCATGACGTTCTTGGCAATGAGGATGGGATGCGCAGAGCACAAAAACCCATGGTGTTTTGAGCAGGTGTGAGTGCAAAATGGACGCATGCTTGAGTGTGGGTAAGAGAACAGGGACAGGGTTTGGGCAGTGGAGCGTATGGTTGTATAATATATGTTGGTATAATTTGTGTTGTATTGTACACATATAAAATCAAGTATAAAAGCATGTTTATGTAAAACAAAAGCCACAAGCAATTTAAGATTGCAAAAGCAGCTGCTGGAAAACCAGGAATTTGCAAGAGAATGACCCAGCAATTAAGAGAACACTGAGAAGAGCTGGGTCCACCCAAGCAAGATAAGTGCTCTAACGACCTGGTGATTAACGCCTGATACCGACCTGATTTGATTCTCCAGGACCATACATCTCAATGTTGGTTTCCCAAAAAGAACTACACAGACTAAAAAAAAAAACTCACCACGTTTCTACATCTCAAAGCCTGCTTCCGGAAAAACCACTCAAACTTCATCTTCTTCTCAGAAAACTCATCAGCAGTCCAGCAGCAGAAATATGAATATGTAACAACACAAGAAAAAGAAAGAAACTGGAACTGCATAGCCTCAAGCTGAAAAAAACCTGTATAAAACACAGCTCTCCCAAAGACAAGTTGTGAACTTGGGGGAATCAGTGTGGCAGAGGCTGATTCAGAGTTCACCCAGTGCCTATCCTGGGCTCAACGCTGACAGTGATTGTGGTTGTTTCCATAATTCGATTTTACAGATTTTTCAATAAAATCCTTATTGATAAAATTAGGCTGAATTTCATTTATAACAGTTGCACCCTGAGCGCGGGCACGTAGCTGCACCAAGGAAGCAGTGCCTTGGGTGCGTGTGCCACGAGCAGGGCCTGCTCAGTGGGGCACACAGCTGCTCCAGGACAGTCTGTTCCGTGGGCAGCAGATCATGTGGTTGCAATTTCACTGCACAGAGTTCTTGCCCTCTCTTATCTTGTGGTCCTTCTTGTGTCCTTGTGTGAGTGCACTGGTAACAATGTTTTGTGAAAAAGAGCCTCGGGCGGTGGCTTTGTCAGTGGAGTGACCAGGCTGGATGCAGGAAGCTCCAGGCTGTGGAGCACATTATGGCATTAGCTAGCAACCTGGACAAGTACCTGAAGCATGGGAGGCCAAGGACCTTGTGGGGGTGTTGAAATATTGCAGAGAATTTATAGAAACTCCTCTCCGAGACCCTCTAAAGAGTGGCTGACTCCTGCTGGTTGGATGGCTGGTTGCCTATTATTTGCATACAAAATTGCTGTTCAAGAGAATGCAGAGCTTGACAAACAGGTGAAGAACATGAAAAAATAGAGGAGCTACAAGCTGTATGTTGTAACTTGACAAGTTACAATGTCAAGCATTTGTAACTGCTGCAGAACAGGTGGAGCAACTCAGGTCCCTATACCAATGATGCTGCTTGGCCACCTGTGGCCAAAGGATGGACTACTTTAGGACAGGCATGCAATCTGCTTAAAGGAGAAGGAATGAAAATTAGTGTCCTGATGGGGTCTCTCGAGCTTTACATGGGCCAACCCTTGAACCCCAGGATAGGGAACATTATCCTAGAGGGATGCCCAAAGGGATGGAAAGCCTACGGTCATGGAACAGCATCCCTGCATCTGTGGGCTACCAGAATGCGGCAAGCACTGTCTCCCCCTGGGAAGTGCCCTGCTTTATGTGGCACTGGAGTTGCAGATTTTAGGCACCTTGAATGCAGATGGTTTTACTAACTAAATTTATCAGCACAAGGCATAACCCTAGAGCTTGGTGGGTCAATGCCACAATACTGTGCATGTGGATTTAGCACAGCCTGATTTTTGGTACTGGAGGAGGGCCACAGAAGCAGCTTCTGTGAGAAGACAGAGGAGAGAGAGGGCCCTTGCTCCCAAACCAAAGCAGCCTATCTTTAGAGGACTGCACCCCTGTCTCGCTTTGAGACAAGTTAGGAGGAAATGTCCTGAAAAGGGCGTCTCCTCTAAAGAAAGGTAGGTTTTGGCACTCTCTCCCCTCTTGGGCTCAAAGGTACAGAAAATGTGCCCTTATCTGTAGCGCCTGCTTCTGACACCTGAGAGAGAGAGCACTGAGTTTAACACAACACCATGGAGATAACTTCGAAAGTTAAGTAGAGAAACTGGGAATATGAGTGTGTCAGTTAGAGTTTTCTTAAGTCACTGGGTGAGAAAGTTAGAGTTTAAGGTTTAAGCTATTTTAGAAAAGAAGAGACAAGATAGAGGACTTAGGGCATTGTCCCTTTCTCCTTCTTCTTCCTTCATCTTCTTCTTTTAAGGGTTTTTGGGTAATAATGAGTGATTGGATAGAAAAAGCCGCAGTGCAGCACACAGGTGTCAGGTCCTTGGGTCACTAAGAAAAAGAACTTACTTGGCATTTGATTATTGGACAAATAGACATAGAAAAGACCTTGAAGAGATTCTTCGTTCTCCATTTTGCACCTCTCTATCTTAGTGTATGTAGCTCCTTGTACTCTGTATATATGTAATATAGATAAGGAAAGAATAAACAACCAAGTGTGAACATGAGAAAACAGCCTCTCTCTCGTCAATCTCAGTCCTGGGGAAAAGAACCCAACCACCAGTATCACCTCCACACCTGACACCTACAGGTCAAGGTCAACGGTTGTAGGAGTCTAGAAATGCAGGGATATTTCTCTGTCTATATAATTCTTTAAAAAATGCATCAATCATATATAATATTGATAAAAAGGCTTCCAGATATCCCTGAGCAAGACAAAATTTGTAAGAAATTAAATAGAAAGTAGAAAAATGTTTCTTTTAACACAGAGGTGAAAGTATAGATTTTAAGAGGGTTCCACACGTGGAGTAAAGACGGAGGAAAAAGGGTGTAGTTTTTAATCCTTCTTCTTCCTTCTTCTCCATGCTTCTGCAGTTTATAGAAGCACAAAATATGATTGGTTTAGAGTTAGTCGCACTTTTAATTACGCGAGTAGATATAGAAAACGTATTAGTTGAGATATAATAACAATACACGTGTCTGTAGTTAATAGGATAAAAGTTAGTATAGAGGTGAAAAGACCGCGTGGTTTGGGGCCATTTTGTATCATTAGTACGAGATGAGCCAGGCTGTGGTGATTTAAGCTTGTGCAGTTAGTCTGGATAGACCTGCCAAGTTTTGTAAAGATCCTTCAATAAACACGAGAAACCAGAATCTAATGAGCCCGGGAGTTTTCTTTGAATAATAAGGACTGAGATAAGTGGGACTCCCCACAAGGGAGGATCCCAAAGGAATTCAGCCCAAAGGAGGCAGAGAGACTAGAGAAAAGTTATATCCACAGAAAATTCAGCCCAAAGGAGGCAAAGAGAGAGAAGTAACAACGGTGTCCCCTTGTTAGCACTCAGGAACACACATAATCATGGATTGATTATATGCAGGTGCTTTATTGAAGTGCACAGCAACTAGGGGTATCAGCAACCCAAATCTAGCTCCATTGTCTTTGTCCAAAATGCACATATTTATACAATTTCAGCTGCAGCAGTAATCACTGTAACAACCTTATCAATATTGCTTCATTAATAAATCTTCATTAACTTTATTGATATTGCCTCATGAGAGTTAGCTCATTCTTGTACGAACATGTACGAATCATATCTCTGGGTGGGTATTGTGGAGACCCCAAGTACCAGCTCCCTTTACCGTAAAAATTTCAGCTTGCTAGACCATCCCAAATAGCACATATTCTTGAGGCCTACCTCTACAAGATTTTACAAAACATTTTCAGAACATTTAACCCCATAGTAACACCCTCAGGATACAGCAGTCCTGAGGGGTCTCCCCAGAGCTGCCTGATGCCGCCCACTCCTTGTGGCACCAGTTGCTTTCCTGTGGGATGTTCTAGCTGCCCCAAGAGTAAAGAGGGAGCTGGAGAAAGAGCTTGCCAGGCTGCTCTCCATCCTTTAACAGCAATCCTGCTTAAGGGGAGAAGTCCAAGCTGAGCTCAAAGGTGTAAATGGAAGAGCCATGCACAGGAAGGGGCCGTGGGAAGGATGATCCAGGAACCATTGGCCTGGCAGCCTGAGCTTGCTACCACGGAAGGCCTTGGAGCAGATCCTGCTGAGTGCCATCCCATGGGCATGTTGCAGGGAACCAGGGGTCTGCTGGAGGGTGGGAAAGCTCTGTGGAGGGATGGGGACAGCTGGGGGTCCTGGTGAGATGAGGAAGGAAGGTTTGGTGTTGGTGGGCGTGTTGGGGAAGGATTTCTCCAGAAGGTGGATTTTTCAGGCCTTTTGCCCAGGTGGGGACTGTGAGAACTTGGAGCTTAGAGATATTTTCTGCTTCCTTTTCCCAGGGACAACGC
>NC_142207.1:36052360-36088744 GCF_049639895.1 Pseudopodoces humilis | reverse complement strand
CACCCCCTGGCCAGAAGATGACTGTGCCAGTGTCCCACACAGTATCTGCAGTACTGGAGGCGAAAGGGGGACATTGGCTTTCCCCACAGGGGCTCCTGAAGTATCAAGCCATATTGGTAGAACAGGATGATGTTGAGATTGTGGTAAGTAACACTGTGAACCCAGCTTCATTCCTCAGTGGGAGCATGGGAGAACCGGTGATCCATGACTGCCTGGAGACCATCGAAGCCACCTACTCCAGTCTCCCTGAGCTGAGGGATACTCCGCTTGAAAATGCTGAGACCTGGTTCACTGATGGAAGCAGTTACATTATCAGTGGAAAGAGGCACGCTGGGCATGCAGTTACCACAAGCCGAGAGGGAATAGAGTCTGGATCATTCCCAACAAACACCTCTGCACAGAAAGCTGAAATAATAGCTTTAGTCTGGGCCTTAGAGCTGGCAAAAGGAAAAGAAATTAACATCTACACGGACTCAAGGTACACATTTGGGGTAGTCCATGCACACGGAACTGTTTGGAGAGAAAAAGGACTGTTGAACTCACAAGGGAAAAATATCAAACATGCACAAGAAATATGGAGACTGTTAGATGCAGTACAGCTACCTGAAAAGGTGGCCATCCTGCATATCAAAGCACACCAAAAAGTGAGCTCTGAACTGGAAGAAGGAAATGAGCTGGCGGACAGAGAGGCAAAAGATGCAGCCAAAGGTGAGGTACTTAAAGAAGCAGTTGAGGCAACATTAATACTGGATGGGAAAATTTCCATTGAAGGTAAGTCAGTGTGTAATAAAAAAGTCAAAAAACTTATTAAAGCAGAGAGCACAAGTTACAATCAAGAGCGTTGGGCTATAACAACAGAAAGGAAACTTGTGGTACCTTCTTACCTGTTGTGGGCACTAGTACAGAAAGAACATGAGAAAACACATTGGCAAGTAGATGTCCTATATAATTATCTGAAAGAAAGAATTATAGCCAGAAAATTGCAAGGTAAGGTGATACAAGTAACTCACCAATGAAGTCTTTGCCTCCAAACTAATCCTAAGAATATCCCAAAACCTAAAATTGGACAAATTGGGAAAGGTTGTGGACCCGGGAAGAAATGGCAAATTGACTTGACCGAATTGCCCAGGAAAGGGGGGTATCAATACGTATTGGTGCTGATACCTTTTCAGGGTGGCCAGAAACTTTCCCTGCTAGGACAGCTAAAGCTCAAGAGGTAACCAAAGCATTATTGCAAGAAATAATATCACGTTTTGGAGCTCCAGCCACCATTTCCTCAGATAGAAGGCCCCACTTCATTTCAAAAATTGGACAACAAATCAGCCACCATTTGGGAATAGATTTGGAACTGCATACTCCGTATCATCCTCAATCAAGTGGCCAAGTAGAAAAAATGAACCATTTGATTAAGCAACAAATCATGAGGTTGGGACAAGAAGCAAATTTAACCTGGCCTCAAGCTCTTCCACTGGCATTATTGAGAATCCAGACAAAACCAAAAGGCAAACTGAAACTAAGTCAATTTGAAATATTGTATGGGAGGCCATATGCAGTCTAAGAGGGAACAACACCTACTCAAGTTGGGGAAGAAACCTTGTACAGCTACATGGTGGCCTTGAATAAACAACTTCAGGAAACTGGAAAGTGTGTGGCTGGAGCCCAGAAGAGGGAATTAGATGGGCCAGTGCATGATGTACAGCCTGGGGATTATGGGTATGTTAAGTCTTTTGCAGAAAAGACCCTAGAACGTCAGTGGGAAGGACCATTCCAGCTGCTCCTCACCACCTTCACTGCAATCAAGATCAAGGAACAGAAAGCCTGGATTCATCACTCCCGAGTGAAGAAAGCCCCCAAAGGAATCTGGAAAGTCACACCAGTGAAGAAGAATTGAAGCTGAAACTCACTCAGAATGCTGAGTAAATAAACTCTTAGTCATTATGGACATATTGTGGAAAGTTGGGACTTCTGTAAATTTGACCGCAGCTACTATTGAACAGCACCACGTTCACCTATGATTATATGGTAAGTGTGGTGACAGCCTTTGTCCTGACGATATCTGATGTGCCAGTGAGTTTAATCTATTCAGTAGTGGCCCCAGGAGGAAATCATGAGAAAGCAGTGTTATATCCTTCAGACCACAGAATGTGGGCACGAGAGGTTGAGGGAAAGGGGTGAACCATCGATTTGAAACCCTGTTCTCTGAGGAAACAATTAGGGTCCATATGTGAAGGAATTTTGGCAGATGATAAAGACACTTGCTTAGACACAGATCAGAGCACTTGTCACTTTGAAATGCATTCAGTGAACCAAACCACCTTGCTTGCATATGTAGGACAAGGTTGTGTCTGTCTCAGGACAGCATGTCCCACCATAATGGTAGACAATCAAATAGGGAATGAAACTTGGTTTAACTTGTGTGCTTGTAACTTTGTTGAAATTGAAGGCTGTGATTTTTCCTATCAAGCACCCGTCGTATCACAGCAATACATAAAGGCAAATTTGGCAACAGTGCAAGAAATATCACATGTGCCTATAGGAATGAATTTGGCCTTAGTCGCCCAATTGTTAAAACATCAAGAATTGAAAGAGATCCTAAAAGAAATTCAAGATGCAGGGAAAAAGACTTTGATTACTATACATCATGATACCGAGACAATCAAAAGAGTCTTTAAGTGATTTGCAGAACACTTGTCTCATCAGTGGTGGGATGTGCTTTTTGGATGGTCACCAACAGCAACTGCTATACTTCATACCCTGATTCTCCCTATTGCTGTTTTGCTTATTTTAGTGGGCATTAGTTTGATTTTATCTATGGCAATGCTTGTTTGGAATTGGAAGATATTATGAAAAGTGACAGCTTTGACATGACTATCAACAGCGTATGGCTTATTCTTGAAAGACGCTGGCCATACAGCCTTGATGGATGAAGAGTCGGAATATTGAGTAAAAGAATTTACTCATTTTAAAGAGGAAGTGGGGAATGAAGCATAAACTTTGAAGAATTTAAGATATTCAAAAAGCTAAAACCTTAATTGAAATTAATTTTCGTTAAATCTAGTAAAAAACTAATCCCTGTTAAATTTAATAGAGAGGCACTACTAGAATGAGGAGGTAATCATTAGCCAATAACTAATTGTCTGTCAGCCTAACATTTGTTCAGCTGGGCTTGTAACGAGAAACAGAATCTTGTGAGGATCTTCAAGAACATAAGACAATCGCAAACCTGAAACTAACTGGGAACACAAAACTAGGAACATGGCCAGGGGCTCATTTGTCACTTTGGACTGAAAAGGTAGAAAGGTCACAATGAGGAAGAGCCATATCCCTTCCTCCCTTATGTGACCCCTCCCCATAACGAGACCACCGACTCATTTCAAGGAACAAACTGCCCACGCTTAATTGCTTTTTTTTCTAATTAGCATAAGAAGCGTAGAGTGGCTGGTAACTGAGTTATGAATAAGTATTTGTATTCAATACTTCTGTAAATAAAAAGCCTGTATTCAGCCTTTACTCGGGGCCGTGTGTATTAAGGGGTGACCCTGCCCATCGGCCCAGCACTGCCAATAAACACACACTTTTTAACCCTAATTGGTTAAAGAGTCTTTCTCCGCTATAGTTGGATACTGATACTAGATCATACCCATATTTTAGTAAATCAAACTCCAATTTGCCAAGTTGAACTGATTCCTTGCAAGAATGAACAACAGGACTTGATGGTAATGCATAAAGGATTCGAGAGCATGTGCCAGAGAACTTCCCTGACCATTCTAAGTCAGTGTCCAATTCAGGTTCCGTCTGGTAATCAACAAGTTACTAAAGGGACCTCTGATGCTGGGCTTGTTCTCTTTCCTGCAGGGGCCTAGCAGGACATTCCAAATGCTGCCTTTCTGCCCTAAAAGGAAAAAGAGGAGCTGTGGCTGCTAAATGCAAAAAGCAAGCAGGGAACACAGCCTGTGTGGAACTAGGTCACACAAGCTTCTCGCTCTGGCCTGAGGAAGCATGAGGAAGAATCCAAACAATCCTTGGAGAAAGACAACTATCTTTGCAGCTGTTGTTTAGGATCCTTGCTGTTTACTTGCAAGAAGTAGTCAAGGGGTGGTGTTACACATGTCCAGTGATAATGATGTGTAAGTTTAATGCCCAGGAAGGGTTTTACCACTCGGACATTCTCAAAGTTGTCTATAAATGAAGATCAAAAATAATAAATCTTGCTCTCTTGATCAACCCAGCCATAGAGTCTGTGTTGTACATCTCGCCGTTCCTAATATAGTGTGACAATTCACAGCTGGGTTCAGGGCATACTCAGCTTGGCTCTTCCAAAATCCAAGGCCTTCAGGGTGCTCAGCAAGACCTTGAACTCCACAATGCTGTGGAACTGGACCTTCAGCACAGGGACCTTTCCAGCCTGATCTGCGCTCCTTCCTCTGCGTCTCTGCACAAAACACGGTGCAGGAGAGAACGGCAGGAGGGGCCTGTGTGTCACAGAGCTCTGGATTTGTGACCCTTCAGCTCCACAGAGATGCAGGTTAAGTGAAAAAGGAAAACTGTTTATTGATGGGATGCGAAGCAAAGGGATGAGCTGGAATCCTAGGAGAAAGTCCTGCCAGCCTGCTATTGTCGTGGCCACAAGAGTGAAGGGGCCGAAAGGATTAGTTACAAGGTCCGGGTCATGAATCCACCCCCTTCCCAAATCCCTGCCCCATGTCCCTGAAATCTCTCTGTGATATTCCCACACCACCCCTTGTCCACACAGGGAGAAAAACTCTCCGCAGCTCACTCACGGATGGCAGCTCCCCCAGTGCCAGCCCCTCACTGCCAGCCCTCACTCAACCTCGACGAGGGCCTGCAGCTCTTCCTGCTGCCCCCTCAGGTGCTCCCCGGCCATCCCTGGGAACACAGAGCCTGTCAGGGCCCCGGCAGCACAGCTCCCTGCCAGCGGCGCTGCCAGCCCTGGGGCCACACGCCCTCCCGCCCCGGCAGGGCTCACCCCCACCCCTTCCCGCATCCAGACCCAGCCCGAGGCCGCGGCTGCCAGAGCCGGGCACCACCCCCGGGGGCAGCGGGGGCTCCAGGGCGCCGGACCCGGGTGCCGCTGCGGGGACAGCAGCAGCCGGGGCCGGGGCCGAGCTGCGGCGGGGCGGGGAGGGAGCCCGGGCTCGTGGCTCACCCATGAACCTGACGGTGTTCAACAGTGTGACAATCTCTTCAGTCCTTCACAAGCAACACGGCTGCAGGCCTCTAATAAATCCATGGGCCTGACAGTTTGTTACTCTTCTCAAGGCTTGCAAGCTGGGAAGAAATCGGACGCCTTTCCTGTTCTCAGATGGTGTGTAATCTACTTTCTTCCAGGCTTCCCAGCAATCTTCTGCACTTTCAGCCTTGCTCCTTTCTCACACTTACCTGTCTACCTTTGTGTTTCCTTCTATTTCCATTCCTGTTTTCACAGTGACAGCTCTACACCTTTAGCTTTACACATACTTCATGTGTTTGGCTCAGGTGTCGGTGAATGAGACATCATGAGATACAGGAGGTTTCCCCATGTTGGGATTGATTTTCTTGGGGTTTGCAGGCAGTTCAAAGCATCACTGTGCACTATGTCTTCCCAGACTTTGTGTCATCTCCCAACTAAACAATCTCTTAGTTCAGTTGGGGTCCCTCTCAGAAAAGGTCTTAATACATTAAGAATCATTTCTACAGAGGCTGGGATCATTTCATCTGCACATTTGTGTTTTGTTGGTAAGTAGTGAATTTTTGTAGCAGCAGCAGAGATATTCTTAGCTGACTGTGTAGGGCTTGAGGTAGGTTCCCCTGTTTTTAGAATATGCAGTTCTGCTGGTCGTTAAATGGGTTTTGTCAGGACGGTCTGGCCTGAGGTGCAGAAGGGCACGCACATGCCAGAATCCAAAACTTTCCATAGCACCTATATGGGTTCTGACCAAGGTAAAGTTCACAGCCCTTCCAGCGCTGTGCTTTGCATTGGTACCTGGGTGGGTGTTGAGAACAGACCAGTGTTTTGGCTATTGCCTGGCAGTGCTGTCCCTCTGACATTCCTTCCCCCATCAAAGGGGATGGGAGTGGGCAAGATGCTGGGAGAGGACACAACCAAGCCAACTGACCCAAATAAGCCAAAGGGATATTCCATACCTTATGACAACAGCTCAGAGATGTAATCTAAGGGAGAGAAGAGGAAGGGGGCGGGTATTTCTCAGTTTTCAGTGTTTGCCTACTGGAGGAACCGTTACACGTGCTGAAGCCCTTCTTTTCAGAAAATGTCCAAACATGAGTACTGATGGGAAGTAGAGAGTGACTTTTTTTCTCTTCAGCCCATGCAAGCACAGATCTCTGCTTAGTTCTTTATTTTACTGTAATAAAACTGCCTTATCTCACCCTGCTGGCTGTTCTCTGTCTTAGCCTCTTCCCCGTCCCAGTGGGAAAGAGAGTGACAGAGTGGCAGTGGGCAGCTGGCACCCAGCCAGGGTCGACCCACTGCAGTCGTTTGGGCACCCGAATGTGGGGCGATATAAAGTTGGTGAAATGGACTATAGCAGGAACCTCGAGGGGCCAGGATGGAACAGCAGAGGAGTGCAGGCCCGGGGTGGCAAGCAGTTTAGCAATGAGCTCAAAGCTGTGGCAGGAGCAGCATGAGGCTGGGCACACCCAGGGATGTTGAGCTAAAAGCGTACTAAAAATTCAGAGCAGGGCAGAAACAGCAGGGTCTGGGCAGCCCTGGAAGGAGAAAAAAGGTGGAGGGGGGGGATTGGTTTTGGGTGTTCCCTGGCTGTCACCTGTGTAATATCCTGGCAACAGCAGCAGCTGCTGGGCTCCCACAAGCAGCCATGAAATGCTCCCTTTCTGAGGTGGTCGGGGTCCCAGTTTTCCCCTCAGGCACCCAAGCACATGGTGAGGATCCCTCCCAGAGTGATTGGGTATGAAAGGACCCAGTTACATGGCCACACCTGGGAGCAGAGGCTCACCCACATTAAAGAGACACAGTGATGGAAAAGTTCTGCAGTAGCAGTGGATCCTCTGGGCAGCAGCAGTCCAACACCAAAACCTCAGCCATCTGCCCTTTGAGCCGTGTCCCCCAGCTAAGAGACAGCCATAACCCCACTGCCTGTCCCTCCTCCCCCAGGCATGACTCCCAAAAGCTCCTTTCCCTTGGCTGACTCCTTAGTGTGGGATGTGAGAGGTCTCAGCCACGTCTTTTGTTTCTTCATGACCTGTATTTGTGGCCTGGACAACTGCTGCCTTCACAGAGTCTTCCTTTCAGATGGGAAACAATTCCATAAAGAATCCAAACCAAAAGAAGGGCCTCTACTTTGCTGTATTGAAACAAAATTAAACGCTAAAAATTAGATAAAATACAAAATAAAAAAAAATAATTTCTTAGTTTATAATGGCACAGCTCCTTACCAAATTCAGGGATCCCTAAATTTCTAGCTAAATACAATCTAACGCATTTTCAACATGTAAACAAGACAGCCAGTCCTGTCCTGCTGGCTCCCAGCAGCGCCTTGCAGCAGTCCAGCATCCACGTCAGGATGCTGGCCAGCACAGGGCTGTCCTGGAAACTAAGGCGGCTGCCTTGAAGTTTGTGCAGGTACCCAAAGGTCAAGCCCAGCGGTGTTCCCTCAGGATATAGCAGTCCTGAGTGATCTCCCCTGATGCCGCCCACTCCTTGTGGCACCAGTTGCTTTCCTGTGCAATGTTCTAGCTGCCCCAAGAGTAAAGAGGGAGCTGGAGAAAGAGCTTGCCAGGCTGCTCTCCATCCTTTAACAGCAATCCTGCTTAAGGGGAGAAGTCCAAGCTGAGCTCAAAGGTGTAAATGGAAGAGCCATGCACAGGAAGGGGCCGTGGGAAGGATGATCCAGGAACCATTGGCCTGGCAGCCTGAGCTTGCTACCACGGAAGGCCTTGGAGCAGATCCTGCTGAGTGCCATCCCATGGCATGTGCAGGGAACCAGGGGTCTGCTGGAGGGTGGGAAAGCTCTGTGGAGGGATGGGGACAGCTGGGGGTCCTGGTGGGGTGTTGAGGAGTTCTGTGAGTGTGTTTTGGGAGCATTGGTGTTGGTGGGTGTGTTGGGGAAGGAGTTGTCTGGAAGTGAGAGGTCTAGGCTGGAATTTGAGTCAGTTTGACAGCAGCATCCATGGTTTGTTACAGCTTGGATTATGGATGACATAAGGAATATCTGTGACTTTTCCTGTTAGTGATCCTGGTTCTCATGCAAAGAAGAAGAGGGGAGAGCTGAAATTTATTGGCCACCTAGATATCTGTACCAGGGGGAGGATTAGCCTTTTTGCAATCGACTCAATTGTTTGGACTACTTTTGTAATACTGAGTGGACTTTCATTCCTTGAGAGCTTTAATCCTTCAGAGAATTAGGATATTATCATCCCTCCATAGAAAAGCAAAGGTTTGCAAACCAAAGAATGGCCTTTTTTTAGCCTCTGTGTAGTGCTGTATTTTGTAAAGTGACTCTCGATGGATGATGTTAATGCAAAGGACTTGCTGCTTTAAGATGGGAAGCAAACTTGCACATTTTTCACATTCTCTGGCCATTCCAATTAATTGGTGAATCTGCAACTTTCAGGAACTTCTTGAGTTGAGCAATGGGGAAGTAAAGCTCTCGTGAACTGAGGGCTCTTAAATGCCAGATCCTTCTGTGCCTTCCCAACAAAGATGTTTTTTGAGCTGCAGGAAATGACTTCAATGGGAAAATAATTCCAATTAATGTAATTAATCTAAGACTAAGCCTTGCCAGCAATTGCTCCAGGAGCTCCTGTTATGAACGCACTCAAGAGAGTGATATGGTAAAAATTTTATTAATTACAGCAAGCAAGCATTAAGCAAAAAATCAGCGCTGGGCGGCAGGGGAGTCTCTACTCCTTCGGCTGCCGCACGTCCGATTTCCGTGTCTTCCCTTTTAAGTGGTCCGACTTCCGGGTTACGTGTCCTTTCTCGGGTGTCTCTGCGCATGTGCCTCCGGTCACTGGTGGTCGCTTTTTGCCTTCTGGTGGTCGTAGGATGAAGATCAGGAGTCTTCCTCTTTTGACCTTTCCTCACTGTTCTCCTTTTAAGGCTTATCTGAGTGGCTTAACTTTCTGGAATTCAAGAGAGCTTGCAAGGCTGTTCTCATAATTATACAGACGTCAGCAGCAGCCTTCAACCTCATCTCTATTACACAAAGCATAGTTTTGCAAAGCATCGTATCTTACATGTTTAGGCGAACAAAAGGGTCTCTATTCATTACAATTCCCCCCTTTTTCTATTGCTCACTTTTGTTCGTTAAATCTTTGTAGTTCTCTTTTACTTAACTCTAAATAATCTTCTGTCTCTTCCCCATTTAAGGCTTCATATTTAGCTCGTATTAGCATAAGGTGAGCTGCTTCTAACCTGCTTCTCACAATGCTAATGATTTTGTTAAAAATACAAGGTCCAAACATAAGTCCTAAGATTAGTAAAATTAGCGGTCTTGCTATAGTAGATATTAGAGTTGTTAACCAGGGAGAATAGTTAAACTAAGATTCGTACCAGCTTTGTTGCATTTCTTGCTCTCTTTTTCTCTTTTCCAGTCCTTCTCGTAATTTAGCCATGGTTTCTCTTACTACCCCACTTTTATTTACATATACACAACATTCTTCTCTAAGTGCTGCACATAGGCTTCCTTGCTGTAAAAATAATAGATTTAATCCCCTTCTGTTTTGTAAGGCTACTTCAGCCAACGAGTTTAGGGAGTCTGTGAGGTCTTTTATAGATTTATCAATTCTTCTTAAATCTTCATCTACTGAAATTCTAAGCTCTCTGAATCCCTGATGCTGATTCATTAAGGATGCTACACGTGTTTCTAATCCAGCCCCTCCTATACCTAGCAATACGGCTACTGTTAGTGCCGTGAGGGGTTCTCGTTTTACCAACTTTGAATTTTGGTATTGTGTATACATATATTCTTCAGAATGATAAATAATCCGGGGAACTATTATAACCTGTATGCAAAATTCGTAGGTTTCATTAAAGGCTGTTATAAAAACACATGGGGTTATTCCTAAAATGTTACAAACCCATTTAGTATTAGGTGCTGGAATTAGCCACTGAGCTGGCTTACTAGGGTGATTAATCTGTAGTTTTGTTTGACATAAGTGAATTTTATCTGGGGGCACATTTCCCACACATTTTCCTTTTCCAGTAACTCGAGATAATGTTATTCCTGGGGTGTCTTCTCTTCCTGATTTCCATGAGCAGGCGGCAGGATTAGTGCCGTTTGCTCTTTTTGGTTCTGCTATGGAGCCTATGGTCTCATAAAAGGGTGGGTTAATGTTATAGCATAACCAACATTTTCTAGTTAAATTTGTGTGTGTGTCATTTAACACTTTAAAGGCAGCTTGCAAAATTTTCCAAAGAGCCTTGTTTCCATATTCTTGGGATGTCCCTATCGTGATTGTTATTTGGGTGCTATTTTCTAGTTTTTCTGAATGGTTATTTTGATTCCTTACGTTGGGGTCTACTGCTCCCCACACCACTGGATTCGGTCCAACAAATCCCGAATCATGGGGAACTACTTCTTTCTTTATAAGAATGTGCACTCCCCTATCCCTTCCAGGTTCCCACACCCTGAGACCCCAGGTTCGTCTTAATAACCACCCAGGGTCTTGGGATTGTGTTATATTGATGTAGTGAAATTTGCAAGTCCCAACATATGTTACTGCCCCTGCGGGACCTATCCAGGGCTTTATGCATCCGTGTGGACCCCTTTCAACCTTTAGATACTTATCTGGGTTCTGTACCTTCCACCCCCTGGAAATTGTCTCACAGCCCCAATATTTACAATAAAATTCGCCAGGGTAATTACAATATCCTCTGCTTGGATTAGAAGCTGGGCACATATATAGTACCTTATACCCAGGCGGTTTATAACTAGTTCCCTTCTACTCAATGAGAGAGTCTAGTGTAACTTGAAAGCTAGGGGCTTCAGAGGTGATCTGTGATTGGATAACGACCTGGTCTTCCCATCGGATTAAGGACCAATTGAAGGGCTCATGAGTCTTACTTGTACTAATATTAAATGTGCTAATTAAGATTATAACTGTTACTGACTTCTTTAATAAGCATTGGCTTCCCCTACTATAATAGAGGCTTTTCTTTTGTGAGGTGTCAATTTGGATTCCCCAGAAATTACTTCGCTGGGTTGTCTCATTCCCACTCTTGTGGCATTTCCAGAACCATGATCCTTTGGTCCCATGTATATTGGAATGCTTCCCTCCACGGTTTTTTACTCCTCTGCCTCCCTCGTCGACCCGGTTGCCTCGGGACACGGGGTGTACCATCTTCTCGACAGCAAGAGTACTCTTCAGGAGGGGAATTATTTCCTCTTTTATTAATTCTTTGTATGTATTTTTCCCAACTTTTATGCTTTATTAAAGGGGTATAACACCCTAATTTCTGGAGCCACCGTCTGCACAACCCAGCTACTATATTTGCTACAAAAGGTGTAGGTTCGTTTGGATGATAACAATAATACAAGGGATTGACTCCTTTTGAGTAGATGGCCCACCACTTCTCTGATCCCTTTTCAAATTCTTCTACTTGTATTCTAGTTACTAGAGCCCAATCAGTGAGATCCCTCTGGGCAGTGTAGCAAGAGCTACACACGCCTCTTGGTGGGTAGCCTCTATGACAGTGGGTCCACCAGAGTTCTTTACATATTATACATTTAAAACAGACAAAAGGGTAACAATTTTGGCATAACGTACAGCCTATTTTAACACCTCTATTATATATTTCCTCACCACTAGATGGAGGTATCTTATATTCTATATAAAAGCCTCTATGTAATTTATTATTCATAAGTTTCTAAGCCAATTAATAGTTCTGGGATGTTATTTTGTTCGGGATATCTTAAGTCTCAAGTCCCCAGCCGGGCTCCCCACTTCTCAGTTATTAGATTTTGGTGGTTTCACAGGTCCTTTTATTCGACTCGCATGTGTCTAGCTTTTGTTCTGCTGTTCGAACTGCAGAGTCAGTTGTTAGTAAGACTTGATACGGCCCCTCCCACTTCGGTGTTAGGGGATTTTCTTTCTAACTTCTTATCAGCACCCACTCTCCGGGTTGTACCTGGTGTAATATAAAATCCAATGGTGGTCTTTGAGCTAGCATCCCTTTTTCCCACAATGCCTTTTTAAACTTCATTATTTTTATCAAATACTCATTGATATATTGATCACTCACATTTGGATGTGTTTGAACTTCTTCTATATTATAGGGCATACCGTATAACATCTCAAAAGGGGAAATTCCCAAATCTGCCCTTGGCTGGGTTCGAATATTCAGAAGGGCTAGTGGAATACACTTGACCCATGATAGTTTTGTTTCCATTACTAGCTTAGTATGTTGCTTCTTTATTTCTCCATTCATCTTTTCCACCTTTCCACTTTCCCTGAACTTTGAGGGTGCTAAGGGGTGTGTTGTTCCTACTTTATTCTTAATGCTTCTGGTATTAACAAAAAAATTCCTCAACTCAATTTTTGACTCTGATTCTATCATCACATTTTTAGTAACCCTCACTTCAAAGGGTTCCCCCTTTGCCCCTACTACCATAGTAGTTTCTTTAGATATACTACATCCTTTAGGTAAAAACTGAATTGTTGATCTCTCAGCTCTAGTATCTACCAAGAATGTTATTTCTTGGTGCTGGGGACCCACTTTTAACTTTATCAAGGGCTCTTTCTGATGTTCTCGGGTCCCCATAATAAAGAGCCCCTTACCCCCCCCTAATCTTCTTTAAACATCTTTTTATCCTGGATTCTTACCCTACATTCTTTCTTAAAGTGTCCTTTTTTTTTTTCCACAGTCCCACATCTGGCACGTCTAAATCTTCCTCCTCGGGGTTCGGAGGGGGAGGGACACGTGGAGGAGGTGGTGGTACAAATGGAGGGGGAATTATCAAAGTATTTTCTTTCTGAGGTTTCTTTTTCTTTCCCTTCCCCTCCTCCGAATTCTCTGTCAGCTTAAATATAAAAACCTCGGGATTTACTACCCAGATCTCTGCATAAGCACTTTCCTCTGAACTAAAGGGGATCTTTTTGTTTACTCAGGAATTTAACTTTTGTCTAACCCAATCTTCGGTTGATCTAAATATAGGCCAAAATACCTTCTTTGAAATTTCCTTTCCTCCTCATACTTCTACACAATAATGAATCATTTTCGCCTTATCTTTATTTTCTGTTCCTGGGAAATACTGCCAATTTTCTAACATATAACCTAACGGACTATCTCTAGGTACCGGTGGGAGTTTAATAGATACAGGGGGCTTGCTTTTCCCCTGCCCCATTCTTCTGGAGTGCCTTCCAAATCACACAGTCTCTTTCGCTTCCCCTTGTTCGTGGCCCACGCCCTCGCGGGCTAATGGGAGACGCACTAATTAAGGGTCCGCTCCCACTTGGGGATCTGGCTGCCAGTCCCCCTCTCACACACACACCACGTTGCCGCACTCCGGGATCCCGACCCCGACCGAACGGTTCCCCGTTATACTCACGCGTCCCACGTCCCGCGTCTTCGTCCGGACTCTGTGCACAGATTTTAAGGGGTCGACCGGTCTCCCTTTTGCTTATTGCTTTAATTTTAGGTTCATCGGTGCAACCGAGGCAGAAACCGGCCCCCCCCCCGGGCCGCTAAATAATAGCGGGGAGCCCCCCCGGTAGTGCCGAGAATCTGTCCTACAGATTGCATCCGAGTCACGGCACCAAATTGTTATGAACGCACTCAAGAGAGTGATATGGTAAAAATTTTATTAATTACAGCAAGCAAGCAATAAGCAAAAAATCAGCGCTGGGTGGCAGGGGAGTCTCTACTCCTTCGGCTGCCGCACGTCCGATTTCCGTGTCTTCCCTTTTAAGTGGTCCGACTTCCGGGTTACGTGTCCTTTCTCGGGTGTCTCTGCGCATGTGCCTCCGGTCACTGGTGGTCGCTTTTTGCCTTCTGGTGGTCGTAGGATGAAGATCAGGAGTCTTCCTCTTTTGACCTTTCCTCACTGTTCTCCTTTTAAGGCTTATCTGAGTGGCTTAACTTTCTGGAATTCAAGAGAGCTTGCAAGGCTGTTCTCATAATTATACAGACGTCAGCAGCAGCCTTCAACCTCATCTCTATTACACAAAGCATAGTTTTGCAAAGCATCGTATCTTACATGTTTAGGCGAACAAAAGGGTCTCTATTCATTACACTCCTGCCAACAGCCCCTGCAGGAAGGAGCTCAATCCCCAATGCACGTGGGCTTTGGCTTTGGCTGCCCTCTGGCACAGAAACCCCCCAGGGGCACAGGTCTGTGGGGCAGGAGAAGGGCACCAGCACTGCCAGGGCTCGGATGGGGTGGCAGGTCTGCCTCGGTGGGGACTCTGCCACACTTGCTGATTTCAGTGCTGCCAGGCCCCTGTACAGATTCTGTGCAAGGCCCCATGGCCTTCCTGCTGCGGCTGCATCGGCAGCCCTGGGGGCTCCTTCTGCTGCCCTGAGCCTGCAGAGCAGGGCAGCGTTTGCTGATGGTTTGAGGTGTTCCTAAAGATCCTGTCAGGCTGTCTTAGACACTTTGGGCAAGGGATTCCTTCCAACCTGGGCCACTTTGGGGGATGGGAGCGGAACCAGGGCAGGTGACAGTGCGTGCAAGGGCCCTTTGTGACACGGTGCAGCCTGGTAACCGTGTGGAATGGAAAGGGACAGGGTGTCCAAGGACCCTTTGTGACACGTGGTGACATAGGGGCTGGCGGTGACAGGACAACGCCACAGTGCTCAGTGCACGCGACGGGACAGGACGCGCCAGAGCGGTGCTGTGAGGAATCCCCGCACAGCGCACTCGTTTGTGTCTTACCCGGAGCTTTTCCAAGGCGTTTCTTCTACAGGTGACCTTGTGGCAAGACTGCGGGCCTTGGTGGCCCGTGGCTTTCCCGAGGCTTTTCTTTTGCAGGTGCCTGCGGGGCAAGACTGTGGGCCTTGCCTGGCCCGTGTCTTTCCCAAGACTTTTCTTTTGCAGGTGCCTTCAAGGCCAGACTCCGGTACTTGGTGACCTGGAGCTTTTCTGAGGCATCTCCCATCCTTCCGGCCTCTGTCCTAAAGGTGAGACTGTGGGACCTGGTGACCACAGTCATTTACAAGGAGCCTCCAGTCATTGTGGCAGGAGCCCTCGAGACCCGACTGCAGGACTTGCTGTCCTGTAGCCTTGCTGAGGCTTCTCTCTCGCAGGTGCCTTCAAGGCTCAACTGCACAGTTTGTTTTCTCAGAGATTTCCCAAGGCATCTCTCTTTAAGGTGCCTTTGAGGCAGGATTGTGTCATGGCGGGGAGATTCCTCAACCTGTTCAAAGTGTTCCGACGGAACAAAAAGACAGACCCTGGAGCTGCCCCAGCACAAGAGCCAGAAAAGCTGGAGCAGTTCCAACCACTGCAGGATGGTGAGTGGCAGAGCTGGGCCACAGGGATGATGGCTCCAGCCAGCTAGGCCCCATCCATCCCATCCCATCCCATCCCATCCCATCCCATCCCATCACATCACATCCCAGCCCAACTCATCCCATTCCATCCCAGCCCAACTCATCCCATCCCATCCCATCCCATCCCATCCCATCCCATCCCATCCCATCCCATCCCATCCCATCCTATCCCATCCCATGTAGACATGCCCAAGGACAGGACGGAATTTGGGCTGGGGCTGACCCCCGCCAGTGACCGTGCTCCATCCCCTGAGCCACCCCAGGGCTGTCCCTGCCTCGGGAGTGCAGGGCTGGGCTGTGTTCTCCGGCCTCTCCCGCAGCCCCTCAGCTCTGGCTGCTCTTTTCCAGATGCAGCCATGGATGAGAGACAAGAGCAGGAGTCTGCCCGTGGCCGCTTCCGCAAAACGCTGAAGGTACCTGCAGCCATCCCCACCTGGGCTGGGCCTGCTGGCACTGCTCAGCCCAGCTCTGCACTTGCAGCACTCCATGGAACATGCCTCTCTTCCCTGTCCTTTGTTCATTCTGCACAGAGGTTCCGCAAATTCCTGCGCATTCGGCGTAGAAAGACCAACACCACAGCAGCAACTGAGGGCACAGCTGAGCCTGACTCAGGGCTGGAGGAGCTCCAGGCAGAGCCTGATGTCAGCTCAGATTCAGCTGAGCCCTCAGAAGTTTCTGACACTGCAATGAAGAATGAAAGGGCAGAGGAGGACATGGCAGAGACTGAGGACATGGCAGAGACTGAGGACGTGACCATTCAAAATGATGACATTGGAGAGACTCAGGGCATCACAAATGCCAACAGGATACCCACTCCCACTGTAAGCCAAGAGCTCATATGGGATTATTTCAAGGACCCTCGTGTTTCTTCTGACATTGTTGACAAGAGAGCGGCTTCTTCTGAGCAGCAGGTGACCAGCCAGGGGCCAGAACTGGAGGTCTCCCAGGATCCTGTGCCCCCTCAAGCCACATCCACAGGGCCCCCTCAGCCTTTGAGGCCAGCAGAGTGTGATGGGATGGTAAGCACTTCTTGGGGGAAGCTGGGGAAGTTGCTGCCTTGGACAGCGCTCCAAGTCTTCCCCATGCCTCCTCCAGGTGCCAGCCATGGTGAGGAACATTTACCAGAGTCTGGTGTCCTGTGTCCCTCTGGATGTCAGTCAGCAAACTGACATTGTGAGGCTGGCTGAAGAACACCCGGACGATGTGGTGCTGACCCTTCTGCGCTGTGCCCCATCGTGTGACAGGTATGGGGCCCACGTGCCTTGAGAGCTCAGGGCTCACCGGCCTTTAGGGCCCATTGCCCTGCACAGCCTGTCCAATGGGCTCTGCCCAACAGGCAGAGAGGTCCAGGAGCCTCGGGCCCCTCTGTTTCCGGAGGCTGCTGCCAATGCTCCCTCCCTGCCCCTCAGGGCACTGGGGCTCTGTCACCTGGGACCCCACAGCTACACAGGGCATGGCTCTGTAACTGAGACACCCCTGACACAGAGCTCTGATCCCACAGAGCTGCTGCCATGATGTGGAGAGCCATTGGCTCATCAAGACCAGCAATGGAGAAAGTGGTGCCAATACTGCTGTGTGTGATGGAGAACTGGCCACTTTGCAGCACCTGCACCTCTGATGGGGACAACAAGGACATTTTTCCCTTGAGCGTGAGTTTCTGGAGCTGACCTTTGATCACCTGGAGCTTGCTTCCCCAGAAGCTCTCCATCCTCTCCACGCCTCAGGCACTGGGCTGAAACCTGGGCTAGGGGCAGGCTCAGGGGGCACTGGGCCCGCTGCTCCCCGTGCATCTCCCCTCAGGCCCTGCCCGATGGACATCTTGGCACTGAGTGCTGTCTTCATGTGCTTCTGTTGCAGGCAACTCTGGTGCTCAGGCTGATTGTCCACGTGCCTCAGTGCCGCGAGGCAATGATCATTTATACCCCTCGCCTGTTTGTGGCTCTGCTGTTCCAAGTTGTCATCACCACACAGCAGATGCCACCAGAGGAATTTGACAGCTTCTGGAGAGCATGCCAGGAGGAACACCGCCTTCCCAGCAACCCCAACAGGTGCCAGTCCTCCTGTCCTTCCCATGCCCTTGTGGCTGACACCAGTGCACCCAGTGTGACCTGGGCTTTGCTCTGCACACAGGTTTGCAGTGCAGGCCATGAAGGCTCTGCTCTGCCGACTGGGGTGTTCCAAAGCGATGATGGCTATGGAGCTCAAGGGTGGCCTGGACACACTCCTCTGTGCTGACACCCAGCACAATGCCGTGGGTCTGCTGGCCAGGTGAGAGCCCCTTCCCCCCACTGCCTCTGAAATGTGTGCCCTGTGCCCCTCATAGTCCCCGTGGTCATGTCCAGAAGGCCTCGTCACTGAGGGATGGCTGAGCAGACTGGAAACGGCTGATAGAGGAGGGTGCCCAAAAGAAGCCAACTCCCAAAGCACCCATGATCCCTCCAAGGATGCTGGGGAAAGGCCAGATCTCTGTGAGTCATTCATGGCAGAGATTTGCCCCCCCCCACCTGGAGTATTGGTGCTGTTTTCCCCCTGACAGGGAGATGCGCCATGGATTGGTCCCCTTCTGTATCCGCATTGCACTCCACCTGCTCAAGGCACTCGCCAGGGATAAGCCACCCTGGGATCTGCCCTTCCTGGCATTCCTTGTGGAGGTGAGCCCCATGGCCAGCACTACCTCGCTGAGCTGCCTGCCAGCCCTGTCCCCTTGCATAGCCACAGCTGCCTGGGACGGTGCCCACGCCCTGTGCTGCTGCCTGGGCCCAGCCCTGCGCAATTCCAGGCTCCTGCCGGCCGGCTCCCCTGTCACTGCCCTGTGCCTTTCAGGTCCTTGAGTACTTAGATTTGACTAAATACGGTGACAGTGTCCTTGAGATCGTGTCAATGCACCTGCAGAGCGAATGCAGGCAGAGGCATCACCTGGCACTCAGAGGCCTCATGATCCTCAGCAACGATCCCTCAATGGTGAGAACGGGGCAGCAGCTGAAGCTGTGCTGGGCAAAGCAGCCCCTTGGGCTGGCTGGGATTCAGGAGCTGAGGCAGCTGCTCCCAGCTCTCCTGCCTCACCTGCCTGAGTGCTTTGGGACAGGCCTTTGGCCTCTGGGCCCAGCAGCAGCAGGGTGGGGTTGCAGTGCCAGGGTGGTCTTGGCGCTGCAGCCGTTCAGGGCTTCCCAGCACAGCCTTGTGTTCCAAACAGGCCATAAAGATGTGCAGCCTGTCTCAACGCCTTCAGGACCTGCTGGGTGATGCAGATGGAAATGTGGTTGGCATGACCCTCCGTGTGTTGATCAATATGCTCAAGAATAAAGACATCGTGGTATGCAGCACCACTGCTCCGAAGCTGGCTCAGGCACTCCTGCTGCTCTTTGATCACGTAAGGCTCTGTGCCCCCAGCCACGGGCATTGGCTGCTGCCCAGAAACTTTGTGTCTTACAGATTTCTGGGCCTTTGCATAGGTGAGCCTGGAGGAATTGGTATTAAGGTCTTTTTCTCTTCTTTTCCTCCAGGACCACAGCCATGTGCAGTTGCTCTCCCTTGACCTCTTCTTCATGACAATGGATTTGGTAGTGGATGAGGGAAAGAAGCCTCTGGAGAAGATTTTGAACCAGAGCCTGCTTCCACTCTTCATCCACTGCCATGATGAGAACTGGCGTGTGGCGAAGGTGAGGTTTGCTGTGATGCCGGTGCATCCCTGGGAGGGGCATCAGCTTCCTCCTGTCCTGGAACCTCCCAGGCTGCGGCTTCCTCTGGGCCCTGTCACCCAGACAAGAGTCCTGTGCCCTCGGCTGCAGTGCCATCACTGCATCTCTGCTGCTCTCCAGGCCTCTCGGGAAACGCTGCTTCGTGTGGCCGAGTTCCTCAAGAGGAGGAATCTCAAGCAGCTGGTGAGGAAGGAGCAGCTGTGGAAGTTTGCTGAGTGTCTGGTAAGAACGGCCTGGAGAAGCCCAAATTTGAGAAGCCACCTTGCCCCAGTGCTCAGTGTGTGGGGCTGGCACCTGTGACCCAGTGCTGCACCCATGGGCGCCAGCCTGTGCCCCACACGCCGCTCCCTTCCCTGGGCTGCACGGCTTCTTCTCCAGGCTCCTGTGGCCCCGAGCCGGCTGCCGATGGAGCCCCAGCCCAGTGGGGCTGCGGGCCGGGCCTCAGGGCTGGGCGGGCACGGGAGGCCGGGGCTGGCCGCAGGCAGCGCCCGGCCGAGGGGCAGAGCCCGCGCCAACCCTTCCCTCCTGCCGCTCTCTGCAGCTGGCACAGGACGAGAGCCGAGCAGCCGAGCACCTGCGCCAGACCCTGCCATATCTGGACAGCCCACAGGAGTCCCTGCGAGCGGCGGCCGTCAGGTTCATGGGTGAGCCACGAGCCCGGGCTCCCTCCCCGCCCCACCGCAGCTCGGCCCCAGCCCCGGCTGCTGCTGTCCCGGCTGCGGCACCCAGACCCGGCGCCCTGGAGCCCCGGCTGCCCTCGGGGCTGCTGCCGGCCTCTGGCAGCCGTGCCCTTGGGCTGAGTCAGGATGCGGCAAGGGCTGGGGCTGAGCCCTGCCGGGGCGGGAGGGCGTGTGGCCCCAGGGCTGGCAGCGCCGCTGGCAGGGAGCTGTGCCGCCGGGGCCCTGACAGGCTCTGTGTTCCCAGGGATGGCCAGGAAGCACCTGAGGGGGCCGCAGGAAGAGCTCCAGGCCTTCATCGAGGGTGAGTGAGGGCTGGCAGTGAGGGGCTGGCACTGGGGGATCTGAAATGCCCAGGCAGGGAGCTGCAATCCCTGCCCTGGCTTTGGAGGGCTTCTCTCCCTGTGTGCACACCTTGGTGGTGTGGGAATATCACAGAGAGATTTCAGGGGTGCAGGGCGAGGATTTGGATGGGGTGGCCAGGACTTTGCAACTGATCCTGTTGGCCCCTTAACTCTTGTGGCCACGGCAAGAGCAGGCTGGGATGGCCCTGACAGGACTTTCTCCTAGGATTGCCACAGATCCGGGCTCTGATCGTGGCTCTGTTCCCCTCTCTTCCAGCACTTCAAACCCTGAGGAGAGATGACAACCCTTCTCAGAGGAGCACAGTTTTTCAGCAGACATTTATTGAAAGAACAGCAGAAGTTCGCTCGTCTGCTGCTTTAGGAGAACCAGTCTTCGTATAAGATGCCATGGAAGACAAGACTACGCTGAAACCAGAAGAGACCAGCTGGAGCTCCAGGCACAGCTGACAACTGGCACAGCTGAGCCTGTGGGAAGCTCGCATGGCTTCAGCCCTCCCCCTTCCTGTAGATAGCTCCCTCCCTGCAGCCCTCAGAAACTGCCCACCCCTTCTTTTTCCCTCCAGTTTCCCTCCCTTTTGACAGCTCCCTCCCTGCAGCCCTCAAACACTTTCCATCCCTTCTTTTTCCCTCCATTCTCTTTCCCTTTTGATAGCTCCATGCCTCCAGCCCTCAGATACTTTCCATCCCTTCTTTTTCCCTCCACTCTCCCTCCCTTTTGATAGCTCCCTCCCTCCAGCCCTCAGACCATGCCCATCCCCATTTTTGCCCCTCAGCTCATCCCTTTGCTTCGCATCCCATCAATAAACAGTTTTACTTTTTCACTTAACCTGCATCTCTGTGGAGCTGAAGGGTCACAAATCCAGAGCGCTGTGACACACAGGCCCCTCCTGCCGTTCTCTCCTGCACCGTGTTTTGTGCAGAGACGCAGAGGAAGGAGCGCAGATCAGGCTGGAAAGGTCCCTGTGCTGAAGGTCCAGTTCCACAGCATTGTGGAGTTCAAGGTCTTGCTGAGCACCCTGAAGGCCTTGGATTTTGGAAGAGCCAAGCTGAGTATGCCCTGAACCCAGCTGTGAAGTGTTGCACTATATTAGGAACGGCGAGATGTACAACACAGACTCTCTGGCTGGGTTGATCAAGAGAGCGAGATTTATTATTTTTGATCTTCATTTATAGACATCTTTGAGAATGTCCGAGTGGTAAAACCCTTACTGGGCATTAAACTTACACATCATTATCATTGGACAAGTGCAACACCACCCCTTGACTACTTCTTGCAAGTAAACAGCAAGGATCCTAAACAACAGCTGCAAAGATAGTTGTCTTTCTCCAAGGATTGTTTGGATTCTTCCTCATGCTTCCTCAGGCCAGGTGAGAAGCTTGTGTGACCTAGTTCCACACAGGCTGTGTTCCCTGCTTGCTTTTTGCATTTAGCAGCCACAGCTCCTCTTTTTCCTTTTAGGGCAGAAAGGCAGCATTTGGAATGTCCTGCTAGGCCCCTGCAGGAAAGAGAACAAGCCCAGCATCAGAGGTCCCTTTAGTAACTTGTTGATTACCAGACGGAACCTGAATTGGACACTGA
This sequence comes from Pseudopodoces humilis, assembly GCF_049639895.1. Taxonomy (NCBI): domain Eukaryota; kingdom Metazoa; phylum Chordata; class Aves; order Passeriformes; family Paridae; genus Pseudopodoces; species Pseudopodoces humilis. The sequence continues at coordinate 36,066,953 of NC_142207.1, read as the reverse complement.
CTTAGAATGGTCAGGGAAGTTCTCTGGCACATGCTCTCGAATCCTTTATGCATTACCATCAAGTCCTGTTGTTCATTCTTGCAAGGAATCAGTTCAACTTGGCAAATTGGAGTTGATTTACTAAAATATGGGTATGATCTAGTATCAGTATCCAACTATAGCGGAGAAAGACTCTTTAACCAATTAGGGTTAAAAAGTGTGTGTTTATTGGCAGTGCTGGGCCGATGGGCAGGGTCACCCCTTAATACACACGGCCCCGAGTAAAGGCTGAATACAGGCTTTTTATTTACAGAAGTATTGAATACAAATACTTATTCATAACTCAGTTACCAGCCACTCTACGCTTCTTATGCTAATTAGAAAAAAAAGCAATTAAGCGTGGGCAGTTTGTTCCTTGAAATGAGTCGGTGGTCTCGTTATGGGGAGGGGTCACATAAGGGAGGAAGGGATATGGCTCTTCCTCATTGTGACCTTTCTACCTTTTCAGTCCAAAGTGACAAATGAGCCCCTGGCCATGTTCCTAGTTTTGTGTTCCCAGTTAGTTTCAGGTTTGCGATTGTCTTATGTTCTTGAAGATCCTCACAAGATTCTATGTTTCTCGTTACAAGCCCAGCTGAACAAATGTTAGGCTGACAGACAATTAGTTATTGGCTAATGATTACCTCCTCATTCTAGTAGTGCCTCTCTATTAAATTTAACATTTGTGGATGCTAGCTTTGGAGCAGGCTGCAGGCCCCATGGCCTCTCAGTCCTGCCTGAAAAGCTAGCCTGAGAAATTCATAGGAGGATTTCAAAACAATCCTCAGAAACAGAAAACAACTGCCAGGTGCTGTTTGTCTGTCCTCTTGTTTTCCTTGCAAGAGAAAGTCAGGGGGTGGTTGAACCCCACTGACCAATGATGGTAATGTGATGATTTACTAACGAATAAGTGTTTCCTTTCTGTACTTTCCACGTATCGGTCTATAAAGAGACCTGGAGTAATAAACTAGAAGATATTCTCCTGTTGTGACTCCCTTGAGAGTCCATGTCGTTCTTTCCCGCCGTTCCTAATTAGAACGACAAACATTGATTAGTTTTTTATTAGATTTAATGAAAATTAATTTCAATTAAGGTTTTAGCTTTTTGAATACCTTAAATTCTTCAGAGTTTATGCTTCATGCCCCACTTCCTCTTTAAAATGAGTAAATTCTTTTACTCAATATACTGACTCTTCATCCATCAAGGCTGTATGGCCAGCATCTTTCAAGAATAAGCCATACGCTGTTGATAGTCATGTCAAAGCTGTCACTTTTCATAATATCTTCCAATTCCAAACAAGCATTGCCATAGATAAAATCAAACTAATGCCCACTAAAATAAGCAAAACAACAATAGGGAGAATCAGGGTATGAAGTATAGCAGTTGCTGTTGGTGACCATCCAAAAAGCACATCCCACCACTGATGAGACAAGTGTTCTGCAAATCACTTAAAGACTCTTTTGATTGTCTCGGTATCATGATGTATAGTAATCAAAGTCTTTTTCCCTGCATCTTGAATTTCTTTTAGGATCTCTTTCAATTCTTGTTGTTTTAACAATTGGGCGACTAAGGCCAAATTCATTCCTATAGGCACAGGTGATATTTCTTGCACTGTTGCCAAATTTGCCTTTATGTATTGCTGTGATACGACGGGTGCTTGATAGGAAAAATCACAGCCTTCAATTTCAACAAAGTTACAAGCACACAAGTTAAACCAAGTTTCATTCCCTATTTGATTGTCTACCATTATGGTGGGACATGCTGTCCTGAGACAGACACAACCTTGTCCTACATATGCAAGCAAGGTGGTTTGGTTCACTGAATGCATTTCAAAGTGACAAGTGCTCTGATCTGTGTCTAAGCAAGTGTCTTTATCATCTGCCAAAATTCCTTCACATATGGACCCTAATTGTTTCCTCAGAGAACAGGGTTTCAAATCGATGGTTCACCCCTTTCCCTCAACCTCTCGTGCCCACATTCTGTGTTCTGAAGGATATAACACTGCTTTCTCATGATTTCCTCCTAGGGCCACTACTGAATATATTAAACTCACTGACACATCAGATATCGTCAGGACAAAGGCTGTCACCACACTTAGCATAAAATCATAGGTGAAATTAACTAAAACCCACCAGGCTTGCAGTTCCCTCTCCATATTGGAAGCATCGTCCCAAACAATTTGACGAATTTCAACAGGGAATATCCCCTCTCCATCTTCTCTAATGACTGCAGCAGCCACTGACTGCGTCCACAGCGGTGCCTGTGTGCAGCCGAGAGCCAAAGAAACGTCTTTACTAGTGGTGCTTAGTGCCTTAATCATCCATTCATGGTCTCCTTCTTCTGTGTTTTCCCATTCGGGCAACACTTTAGTCAGCTCCCAATGCTTCTTGCCCAACGCCAACAAGGAGGATTGCAGAGGCTGCTGTAATTTGACTCACTCACTCCCTACTGTAGTCTGATTATTCGTTAATATTTCTGATTCTACAGTGTTCAAAACTCCTAATCCTGTCCAGTTACGTTAACTCCTAATAGTCCAGTTAGGTCTCTTTTTCTTTTAGGAGACATAAGTTTTTGAAGCCAATTGATCCAATCTATGAAAGAATTTTGAGAAACGGGACACATTCTGGCCGAACAGCAGAGGCATTTACTTGCATTCCCATTCCTATGCATTTCAGGGACCATTTTGGGTTATTCAGCAGTCTTTGAACTCCTGTCTTTTTAATGGCATATGGTCCAATCTTTGTGATCATGGGTGTTATTTGTTGTTTTTCTTCTTTTTCTGAAATTTTTGGCACTTGGGTGCTCACAGTCTTTCTCAGCACTTTGGGCATGGTTTTGGCCTTGCTTCCAGGGCCAACACATACCTGGGTGATATTAAAATCAATATCATACCTCTTCACTGAACCCCCTTCTATCTTCATTCTGAACTCAGGACACTTAGACAAGCATTTGTCACAACACTCAGGACCCATCCGGATGATTTTCATGGGCGGATGATGAGCCTCATGAAACCTATCTTGCACAAATTCGTACTCACACCCCCAAACATTTCTCCCTTCCCACAAACTCGCCTTTGTGACTTTTAGCATCATGCTCAAAGCTTTACGTGCATAAGGATTGTATGCTTTTCCGTAGCAGCTGTTTATCTCAGTTATATTGTGTCTACATGGTGCTGTTCAATAGTAGCTGTGGCCAAAATTACAAAAGTCCCAACTTTCCACATTATGTCCATAATGACTAAGAGTTCGTTTACTCAGCGTTCTGAGTGAGTTTCAGCTTCAATTCTTCTTCACCAGGTGTGACTTTCCAGATTCCTTTGGGGGCTTTCTTCACTCGGGAGTGATGAATCCAGGCTTTCTGTTCCTTGATCTTGATTGCAGTGAAGGTGGTGAGGAGCAGCTGGAATGGTCCTTCCCACTGACGTTCTAGGGTCTTTTCTGCAAAAGACTTAACATACCCATAATCCCCAGGCTGTACATCATGCACTGGCCCATCTAATTCCCTCTTCTGGGCTCCAGCCACACACTTTCCAGTTTCCTGAAGTTGTTTATTCAAGGCCACCATGTAGCTGTACAAGGTTTCTTCCCCAACTTGAGTAGGTGTTGTTCCCTCTTGGACTGCATATGGCCTCCCATACAATATTTCAAATTGACTTAGTTTCAGTTTGCCTTTTGGTTTTGTCTGGATTCTCAATAATGCCAGTGGAAGAGCTTGAGGCCAGGTTAAATTTGCTTCTTTTCCCAACCTCATGATTTGTTGCTTAATCAAATGGTTCATTTTTTCTACTTGGCCACTTGATTGAGGATGATACGGAGTATGCAGTTCCAAATCTATTCCCAAATGGTGGCTGATTTGTTGTCCAATTTTTGAAATGAAGTGGGGCCTTCTATCTGAGGAAATGGTGGCTGGAGCTCCAAAACGTGATATTATTTCTTGCAATAATGCTTTGGTTACCTCTTGAGCTTTAGCTGTCCTAGCAGGGAAAGTTTCTGGCCACCCTGAAAAGGTATCAGTTAGCACCAATAGGTATCGATACCCCCCTTTCCTGGGCAATTCGGTCAAGTCAATTTGCCATTTCTTCCCGGGTCCACAACCTTTCCCAATTTGTCCAATTTTAGGTTTTGGGATATTCTTAGGATTAGTTTGGAGGCAAAGACTACATTGGTGAGTTACTTGTATCACCGTACCTGGCAATTTTCTGGCTATAATTCTTTCTTTCAAATAATTATATAGGGCATCTACTCCCCAATGTCTTTTCTCATGTTCTTTCTGTACTAGTGCCCACAACAGGTAAGAAGGTACCACAAGTTTCCTTTCTGTTGTTATAGCCCAACGCTCTTGATTGTAACTTGTGCTCTCTGCTTTAATAAGTTTTTTGACTTTTTTATTACACACTGGCTTACCTTCAATGGAAATTTTCCCATCCAGTATTAATGTTGCCTCAACTGCTTCTTTAAGTACCTCACCTTTGGCTGCATCTTTTGCCTCTCTGTCCGCCAGCTCATTTCCTTCTTCCAGTTCAGAGCTCACTTTTTGGTGTGCTTTGATATGCAGGATGGCCACCTTTTCAGGTAGCTGTATTGCATCTAACAGTCTCCATATTTCTTGTGCATGTTTGATATTTTTCCCTTGTGAGTTCAACAGTCCTTTTTCTCTCCAAACAGCTCCGTGTGCATGGACTACCCCAAATGTGTACCTTGTGTCCGTGTAGATGTTAATTTCTTTTCCTTTTGCCAGCTCTAAGGCCCAGACTAAAGCTATTATTTCAGCTTTCTGTGCAGAGGTGTTTGTTGGGAATGATCCAGACTCTATTCCCTCTCGCCTTATGGTAACTGCATGCCCAGCGTGCCTCTTTCCACTGATAATGTAACTGCTTCCATCAGTGAACCAGGTCTCAGCATTTTCAAGCGGAGTATCCCTCAGCTCAGGGAGACTGGAGTAGGTGGCTTTGATGGTCTCCAGGCAGTCATGGATCACCGGTTCTCCCATGCTCCCACTGAGGAATGAAGCTGGGTTCACAGTGTTACTTACCACAATCTCAACATCATCCTGTTCTACCAATATGGCTTGATACTTCAGGAACCCCTGTGGGGAAATCCTGTTGGGGAGGATGAAACAGGGAAACCTTATGAATGTGATTGTTTGGCAGAAGATTCTGAAAATATGAAGCCTAGAATCCAAGTAGAAATGAAAGCCTGCTTTGAGTCTACTAGTACTCCTGCTTGAGTACTAGTTACTATATAACCAAAGAACAATAGCCTAGCCAGCTAAAGGAGAATCCCTGCTGATAAAACAATGTCCTTCTGCTGATTGAGAATCCAAAGGTCAAGAAGCAAGGGAAGAATTTGTAAAGCTTATAGAGTTTAAAATGCAACACTGTCTGTTAATATGGGGATGCTCAGAGGCTGTATGTAAATTCTTTAGTGGGTGTATCTCGTAGTGATTGGTTACTGGGAATTAGAATATTCACTATAGAAAAAGATGTATTGTAACAAGAACTTTGCTCTCTTTTCTCTTAGCTCTTAACTCTTAGCTCTCACCTCTGAGCTCTTACTTCTTACCCCTTTACCCCTCCCTCAGCTCTCAGCTCTCCTCTCTTAACTCCTACCTCTCTCTTACTTCTTACCCCTTTACCCCTCTCTCAGCTCTCCTCTCTTAGCCTTTCCCCCTGCTCTTACTTCTTACCCCTCTCCCTGCTCCTACCCAACTCTGGTTTCCCCCACTCTCTTACTTTTTACCCCACTCTCCCTCTGTTGCTCTTGTTTCCTCCCTCCCCATCTCTAACCTCTTTTTTCCCCTCTTTCACCTCACTCTCTCCCCTCCCCCCGAGACCACGTGAACGCCGAGGCTGGTGGCGGACACAGGTCTCTCCCTCTTATTACCCTTATAATAAATTGCTTATACCTGAACAGCTTGACCCAGGAGAAGTCTCTCATGGCAAACGAGCATTTTTTAGACACCAATAAAAGCCAGTGTCCCCCTTTCACCTCCAGTACTGCAGATACTGTGTGGGACACTGGCACAGTCATCTTCTGGCCCAGGGTGAACTTGCGTGCCTCTTGAAGATTGACTGCCACTGCTGCGACGGCTCTGAGGCATCCCAGCCACCCTTTGGCTGCCGTGGCCAGCTGCTTGGAGAGGTAGGCGACTGCTCTCCAACATGGGCCTAGGCTCTGTGCCAGTATTCCCAGGGCCATCTCTTGTTTTTTGTGAGAAAACAGAAAGAATGGTTTACTCACTTCTGGAAGTCCCAGGGCTGGAGCTGACACGAGGGCCTTTTTCAGCTCATCAAAGGCTCGCATTGTTTCTTTAGTCCATTGAAGATCCTTGACCCCCTCCGTAATCAAAGCATACAGAGGCTTAACAAGCAACCCATAGTTCTAAATCCACAGCCTGCACCACCCTGTCATACCTGAAAAGGTTCTCAATTCCTTCACCATCTGGGGCTTCAGGGTTTGGCATATTGCTTCTTTACCATCTTGCCCCAAAGGTCTTTGTCCAGCACTCACTTCATATCCGAGATAAATAACTGTTTGTTTTACCATTTGGGCTTTCTTCTGGGATACTCCATACCCATGCAGGACCAAGAAATTCAGAAGGCTTACCGTCCAGTCCACACATGCCTCTTGGCTCCTGGTAGCTATTAAGAGATTGTCCATGTCCTGGAGTAGCTGTCCTTCTCCTGACAGCGGCTCCCATTCGCGAGCCAATCTCCAAAAATAGTAGGGGAATTCTTGTACCCTTGTGGCAGCACCGTCCATGTGAGCTGAGTTTTTCACCCAGTCTTGGGGCTTTCTCATTCAGATGCAAAAATTTTCTGGCTGGCTTCATGGAGAGGGAGGCAAAAGAATGCATCCTTTAAATGTAAATCATAAACCAGGATAATTCAGATGTGAAATGGGTTAACAAGGTATAGGGATTGGCAACCACGGGATACAGATCCTCCGTTATCTTGTTAACAGCCCTCCAATCTTGTACTAACCTGTACGACCCATCTGGCTTCTTCTTCACTGGCAGAATAAGAGTGTTAAAATCAGATTGACACTCCTTCAATAGCCCTATTTGTAAAAAGGTTTCAATAATTGGGCTAATTCCTTCTTTATCCTCCATCCTCAGGGGATATTGCTTGACCCTCACCGGATATATTTTCTCTTTCAACTTAATTTGGACCGGTGGTGCGTTCTTTGCTCTTCCTGGTACATTAGAAGCCCATACCCCAGGAAATACTTCATCCATTATTTTTCTAAAATTTTCCTCTTCATTATCCCCTATAATTCCTTTGGTTATTAGCATTAAACTTAACAATTCCATATACTGTCAGTCTTTTACCTCCAAGCTAATTTCTCCATTTTGAAAAACTATTCTTGCTTCCAACTGCTTCAACAAATCTCAGCCTAAGAGGGTAGATGGAGCATTTGGCATATATAAAAACTGATAAATTGCCCATTGTTTTCCCAATTTATACTTCAAAGGTTTACAAAAATATACTTTTTCAGATTGATCAGTAGTCCCACTTACCATCACATAATCTTTTGTTACAGGTGTTAGGGTTTAGGAACACATAATCACGGAATGATTATCTGGTGCAACTGTTATAAATGAAATTCAGCCAAATTTTATCAATAAGGATTTTATTGAAAAATCTGTAAAATCGAATTATGGAAACAACCACAATCAATGTCAGTGTCGAGCCCGTGATCGGCACTGGGTGAACTCTGAATCAGCCTCTGCCACACTGATTCCCCCAAGTTCACAACTTGTCTTTGGGAGAGCTGTGTTTTATACAGGTTTTTTTCAGCTTGAGGCTATGCAGTTCCAGTTTCTTTCTTTTTCTTGTGTTGTTACATGTTCATATTGCTGCTGCTGGACTGCTGATGAGTTTTCTGAGAAGAAGATGAAGTTTGGTTTTTCAGGAAGCAGGCTTTGAGATGTAGAATCATGGTGAGTTTTTCTTTTTAGTCTGTGTAGTTTTCTTTGGGAAACTGACATTGAGATGTATGGTCCTGGAGAATCGCATCAGGTCGGTATCAGGCGTTAATCACCGGGTCGTTAGAGCACTTATCTTGCTTGGGTGGACCCAGCTCTTCTCAGTTTTATCTTAATTGCTGGGTCATTCTCTTGCAAATTCCTGTTTTTCCAGCAGCTGCTTTTGCAATCTTAAATTGCTTGTGGTTTTTGTTTTACATAAAACATGCTTTTATATTCAATTTTATATGTGTACAATAAAACACGAATTATACCAACATATATTACACAACCATACGCTCCACTGCCCAAACCCTGTCCCTGTTCTCCTACCCACACTCAAACATGCATCCATTTTGCACTCACACCTGCTCAAAACACCATGGGTTTTTGTGCTCTGCGCATCCCATCCTCATTGCCAAGAACATCATGGGTGCTGGAAGATGCCCGTGCACAAAACTGCAAAGCAACTCTTATTTTAGTAGTTGCTGTTGCAAATAAAACCTACCAACCCCTGGACTGGTGAAAAGCCACTGAGCAGTGGCAGGAGATGGAGCATGGTGCTCCAATGGGAGGGGCAGGCAGGCCATGCACCTTCAGGGCATGCCCTGCATCAAAAAGGCGTGCATTTTGTCCTTCTTGCCTCTTCACTGCAGAACCAAGCCTCCTATCTTCTCCCCTGGAGTGGAATTTTCCCAGTTACCATGTCATCTCCCCCTTGGCCTGTACATGAGGTAAGGTCACCATGCCAATAACAGCCTCATTGTTACTGTTCCTCTTTCACAGGTTAACTTCCCATCAATTGATCCATCCATTGTTCCTCTTCAGGGTCAAATTCCCAGCAGTTAACCCATAAGGTTTCCTTCAAAGTCTGTTCTTCGCCATCCTGTTGATGTGCACAACAGAGGACCAAATACGGCAGGGCCTTAGATACAACTTTGGTCCCTGACACACACAGGCTCCTTGTCCCACTACTGGCCTTCAGTAACACCTTGAACTCCACAATGCTGTGGAACCGGGCCTTCAGCACAGGGACCTTTCCAGCCTGATCTGCGCTCCTTCCTCTGCGTCTCTGCACAAAACACGGTGCAGGAGAGAACGGCAGGAGGGGCCTGTGTGTCACAGCGCTCTGGATTTGTGACCCTTCAGACAGATGCAGGTTAAGTGAAAAAGGCAAACTGTTTATTAATGCAAGGTGAAGCAAAGGGATGAACTGGAAAGGGAAAGAAGGGGATGGGCATGGACTGAGGGCTGGAAGTAAGGAGCTGTCAAAAGGGAGGAAGAATAGAGAGAAAGAAGGGGATGGGAACAGTCTGAAAGCTGGACGGAGCTATCTACAGGCTGGGAGAGGGCTGAAGCCCCGTGAGAATCCCACAGGCTCAGCTGTGCCAGTTGCCAGCTGTGCCTGGATCTCCAGTGGCACTGGGAGGTGGTGTCCTCTTCAGTGTCTCCTGCTGCTGTTCTTGGGACACTTGTTCACTGGCAAACTGAGCTTGGATATTCAGGTTGCTGTGGGATGGAGAGGTGTCTTTGTTGGGGCTTCAGTGGCTGGAAGAGAGAGGACGAGAGGCACAGTCAGGGCATGCATCTGCAGGGATCCTAGGAGACATTCCTGCCAAGGACATTCCACCTGGCTCTTGCAATGGCCACAAGAGAGGACCAGACAACAGGATCAGCCAGAAGGTGCTGGCCACAACTCCCACCCATGTCCCTGAAATCTCTCTGCTCTCTGCCCACACCATCCTCACCCAGACAGGGAACGAAGCACTCTGCAGCTGGGCCAGGGATTGCAGCTCCCTGCCCAGGCATTGCAAGTGCCCCCTGCCAGCCCCCAGTGCCAGCCCGCTGCTCTCACTCACCCTCACTGAGGGTCTGCAGCTCTTCCTTGTGCGCCCTTGTGCATGAACATCCCGACCGTCCCTGGGAACACAGCCTGTCAGGGCCCCGGCGGCACAGCTCCCTGCCAGCGGCGCTGCCAGCCCTGGGGCCACACGCCCTCCCGCCCCGGCAGGGCTCAGCCCCAGCCCTTGCCGCATCCTGACTCAGCCCAAGGGCACGGCTGCCAGAGGCCGGCAGCAGCCCCGAGGGCAGCCGGGGCTCCAGGGCGCCGGGCCCGGGTGCCGCTGCCGGGACAGCAGCAGCCGGGGCTGGGGCTGAGCTGCGGTGGGGCAGGGAGCCAGCCCGGGCTCGTGGCTCACCGATGAAGCTGACGGCCGCCGCTCGCAGGGACTCCTGTGGGCTGTCCAGATAAGGCAGTGCCCGGCGCAGGTGCTTGGCCGCTCGGCTCTCGTCCTGTGCCAGCTGGAGAGAGTGGCAGGAGGGAAGGGTTGGCGCGGGCTCTGCCCCTCGGCCGGGCGCTGCCTGCGGCCAGCCCCGGCCTCCCGTGCCCGCCCAGCCCTGAGGCCCCGCCCACAGCCCCACAGGGCTGGGGCTCCATCGGCACCTGGCTCTGGGTCACAGGAGCCTGAACAGGAACCCGTGTGTCCCAGGGAAGGGAGCAGCGTGTGGGGCGCAGGTTGGCTCCCATGGGTGCAGCACTGGGCCACAGCTGCCAGCCCCACACAGAGCCCTGGGGACAGGGAGCTTCTCCAGGCTGAGGCTGGGGTTTCCAGGCTGTCCTTTACCACGCATTCGGTGATCTTCGACAGATCCTCTGTTGGCAGCACTCACAGGAGCTCTGTGTTCTTCAAGAACGTGGCAGCACAGTGCAAGGTTTCCCGAGAGGCCTGGAGAGGTGCAGAGATGCCATTGCTGCCCAGGGCACAGGAGTTGCATCCCTGTGCCAAGGCCAGGAGGAGGCTGCAGCCTGGGAGGCAGCAGGGCAGGAGGCAGCCAAGCCCCCTCCCAGAGATCCACCAGCATCACACAAAACCTCACAGCTGCCACGTGCTGGTTCTCATTGTGGCAGTGCAATGAGAGTGTGAGCAGGCTCTGGCTCACAATTCTCTCCAGGGGCTTCTTTCCTTTGTCCTCTTCCAAGTCCATTACCTTTTGAAGATGTTGAATGGAGACCAACTGCACATGGCTGTTGTCCTGGAGAAAAGGAAGCAGAAAATTATCTCTAAGCTCCAAGTTCTCCAGTCCCACCTGGGCAAAGGCCTGGAAATCACCCCCTGGAGAAATCCTTCCCCAACACGCCCACCAACACCAACCTTCCTCATCTCACCAGGACCCCCAGCTGTCCCCATCCCTCTACAGAGCTTTCCCACCCTCCAGCAGACCCCTGGTTCCCTGCACATGCCATGGGATGGCACTCAGCAGGATCTGCTCCAAGGCCTTCCGCGGTAGCAAGCTCAGGCTGCCAGGCCAATGGTTCCTGGATCATCCTTCCCACTGACCCTTCCTGTGCACGGCTCTTCCATTTACACCTTTGAGCTCAGCTTGGACTTCTCCCCTTAAGTAGGATTGCTGTTAAAGGATGGAGAGCAGCCTGGCAAGCTCTTTCTCCAGCTCCCTCTTTACTCTTGGGGCAGCTAGAACATTGCACAGGAAAGCAACTGGTGCCACAAGGAGTGGGCGGCATCAGGCAGCTCTGGGGAGACCCCTTGTCATGGGGTGGCTTTACCTTTAAGATAGCTTTGGGAGCTAAGGAAATTGAAGCTGCTGGTGCCTGATGGGAGTCTTTCTTCCTGACCAATTATCAGTCATTTCTAAGAACTGACATCAGTTTTGACCATTGAAAAGTGATATCAACCTGTGAACACCACCTTAAGACCTAAGCCTGAGAATTTCTTGGTCTCTTTGTTTTCGGGCTGTGAAAGGTAACAGAGCTCCAGCTGACCTCCCGTTCTCTGCCCAGGCCATGCAGCCTGGGCAGGGGCTGGGCTGGGCCCAGCGGCTCCCGGCCGGGAGATGGGGCCTGTGGGGCTTGCCCCGGGCTCTGCCCGAGCCAGGCCGGTCCCTGGCTCGGCTGCAGTTTTTTTGCTGTGACTGAATTCACCAGAGACTGCCGAGTAAAGAAAGGAAAAAAAAAGCTCTTGACCTGCGGCAGGCTGAGACGGTGACCACACTCTCCAGAGCAGCCATGAAGAATATTCCATCGCACACAGCTCCAGCTCCTGCTCCGGCAGAGATCACAGAACCATCTACAAAGGCTGGGCAAGATTTTAACCTTTTCATTACCCAGATGAGACTTGCAGATTAATCCTTTTATCCAGAGAGAGAAAAAGAGAGTAATCAACATGTAAAAGACTTTATAAACTATCAGAGACAGTAAAGAAAAGAAGCTTCAGAAAAGGTAGAGGATAAGGAGATGCTTTATTAGCTGAAATATTTTTCTGTTAAAACTATGGAGATGGACAATAAGGTCTTGAAAAAACTCCCTTAATTCATGACAGAGTATATAGGGAGGAATAGAGTGTTCAAAGTTTGGATTTTGGGCAAAAGGTGGAATAATTGTGATACAGTGAGGTGTTACCGCTGAAGACGAATAGATCATGCGGGCACAGGTCGAGGTGTGGTGAAAAGAAAGAGCAGAGTTTATTTTTCCAGGATTTATAGGCTTCTGACCACGGCCAGGGATTGGATGGTCAGGATAACACCTTCTCACTGGACTGGCCATGAGAGATGCCCATCACAAGACGTGTAACAGAAAGAATGTACACATATCTATGTTTACAGTTACTCTCCTGGGAAAGTCCTTAGAAAACTATGTTAGCAAGCTCAGAAGCTGAGTTTTCAGGGCGACAGTGAGGTGCTGGAACAGAGTGAGATAAAGTAATAGTTGAAGATTTGAGGCCTTGAGAGCCAATGAGAAAACTGTTTCCAGAAAAGCTAACAGAAACAGATGAAGAGAACTTTTGCCTTTGAATAACTCATCCTTAAAAGTAACATCCCTAGATTCATTGACCCATAACACACCTCAGAGTGATGTGAAATGGGAGGAGTGAACTGATGACAGGATTTCCAGGCAGCTGGCATCAGAAAAATAGAAAGCTATAACAAAAATAGCTTTCTTGTGGAAAACTCCATAGATTTGCAGAAGAAGACTTCTGTTTCTCTACAAAGACTGATGAAAAGACTCTAGCAGGAATTGGGACTGTTTTAAACACCAAAGTTCAAAGTTTTTTTGTCTCTATGTTGTCATGTGAACAAGGGAATGGTGGGTAGTAGGGGATAAAAAGGGTTTTCTGGAAGTTTATTCTGGTGTTCTTATTCTTGTAGTTTTGTTAATAAACTTTCTTTATTCCTTTTTAAGTTTTAAGCCTGTTTTGTTCTTGCTCTAATCCATATCTCACAGCAAAAAAATAAGTAAGTCTTCTAGTAATTTTTTAGTTAATACTTTAAAACCACAACAGTAACCCTGACACCCAGAGCTCTTCAGTAAAGCACCTTCATATAATCATTCCGTGATTATATGTGTTCCTGAACGCTAACAGCTCTGTTCCTCTCTTCCAGCCCTTGAAGACATGGCACATAACATCAGCCCTGCCATCAGAAGCCTGGCAATTCAAAAATTTTGTATCCTCCAGGCAGCAGAGAGAACTCAATATTTCATCTTTGGAAACCTGCAAGATCCGCTCCACATGGCATAGAGGACACAGTCTCATCTCTCAGGCCTTGACTGGATGCGCTGCTGGAGCTCTGCTGAGAGCTGATCTGGGAGGCTCTGTCTGCTGGGGTCACCTGAGCCAGCCAGGATTTTATTTTTCTTCAAAATTGTTCTTTCCTTATTTTTGTTTTTGTTTAGTATGTAAATATAGGATAGGTTCTAAATACACAGAATCCCAGGTGCTTTCTTTTGCTGCCCAAGGTCCGCAGGATATCGGGGAAGAGAGGGAAAAGGGTGCTTGTGCTCAGCAACCTGCCAGGGTGTGCAGTGGTGCAGGGAAAATGGCCACAAGCCCCTTGGCCTTTGGTGGTTCTGCTGAAGGCACAACCCCTGTCCCAGCCAGGAAGTGCCATCTGTGTCCTCGTGCCCGTGTGGTGCTGGCTGGGTTGCTGAGGGCTCCCAGGTGCCTCTTGATCCAGATCCTCTGGAGCTCCTGTGGGGCTGCGGCGCTGCTGCCGGGCCACACTGGGGGAGACCCTGAGGGAACAGGGTGCTGGGAGGCCATGAAGGGATGAGGGGCTGTGGAGGCCCTGACGGGACAAGGCAGTGGGAAGGCACAAGGGGGATGTGTGAGGGAGTGGGTGGCAGGAGGCTCCAAGGGGACAGGAGGCCCCTGAGGGGCCGGGGTGGTGGGAAGACCTGAGGAACTGGGTGTCAGAGGCCATAAGCAGCCCCTGAGCAGCCGCCTGGTTCCTGACACCCGGCTGATCTGGCTCTTCCCCAAAATGTCTGCCAGGCCTGCAGCAGAAGCCCTCCAGGCTGGGACAGCACCCCTCCAGGAGGGTGGGGACAGCCCGAGGTGCTCAGGCTGGGCTGGCTGGGGACATGGAAGGCAGGGGGGTACTGCCAGGCCACGGCCACTGTGTGCCTGAGATAAGGGGCAGAGGGCAGAGGCAGGGCTGGCCAGGCCGGGCCCTCGCGGCTGCCCAGGCCACGCTGCTGTGACCGAGGCCCCCCTGACACAGAGCTCGGGGCCCGCTGAGCTGCTGCCACCATGGGAGGGAGGCGATGTCTCCTCCAGCAGGGCTGCCCAGTCCGCTGCTGCCCAAGCGGCTCTGG
>NC_142207.1:36008367-36051860 GCF_049639895.1 Pseudopodoces humilis | reverse complement strand
AGTCCGGGGGCCCGACATCCTTCCCCTGAGGGCAGCTGGGTTTCCTATCTTCCACTGATAACAGTTTGGGCTCTATTGTGCTGGTAACAGCTTGGGCCCCACTGTCCTTGCCCTCTGGGGTTTCCTTGCCTTGTACCTAGGAAATTCTTTTAAGTTTAAGACTTGTTAGCAAGAAAAAAAATACATACATAGCTAAAAGTATTTAACATATAAGATTCATCTGCGAAAGCCAATATCACAATACAAATTTATAACAGTTTCTTTAGGGTCCCCAAAACCCTGTTCTCTAATAACTCAAATATCTCACTGCTGCCATGGGTTACTTTACCAGTTCCTAGCAAGATTTTTATCACTGTCTGGGTGGCTTTATTATCTTTTGTGCTACAAAGGAAACAGAGTCCCCACTTGGGGATCCTCCACCTAAATACCCGCTGGAGCCAAGTCTTGACAGACTACACATCGAAACACAATCCAAGGGTTACAATCACAACCTTTCTTTAAACAGAGAAAGTCTTTCTCCCTGGCTCTCCAATGCCCCTGATTCCTAGGCATGTAAGCTTAATCAAGAAATGCTAGCAGTCAGCAGTTGTAACTCCTGTCACTAGATGGTGGCGTCTCCCATTAAAGAATGCTAAAAATGAAATTCAGTCTAATTTTATCAATAAGGATTTTATGGAAAAATCTGTAAAATCGAATTATGGAAACAACCACAATCACTGTCAGCGTTGAGCCCAGGATAGGCACTGGGTGAACTCTGAATCAGCCTCTGCCACACTGATTCCCCCAAGTTCACAACTTGTCTTTGGGAGAGCTGTGTTTTATACAGGTTTTTTTCAGCTTGAAGCTGTGCAGTTCCAGTTTCTTTCTTTTTCTTCTGTTGTTACATATTCATATTTCTCCTGCTGCACTGCTGATGAGTTTTCTGAGAAGGAGATGAAGATTGAGTGGTTTTTCAGGAAGCAGGCTTTGAGATGTAGAATCGTGGTGAGTTTTTTTTTTTTAGTCTGTGTAGTTTTTTTTGGGAAACCAACATTGAGATGTATGGTCCTGGAGAATCACATCAGGTCGGTATCAGGCGTTAATCACCGGGTCGTTAAAGCGCTTATCTTGCTTGGGTAGACCCAGCTCTTCTCAGTGTTCTCTTAATTGCTGGGTCATTCTCTTGCAAATTCCTGCTTTTCCAGCAGCTGCTTTTGCAATCTTAAATTGCTTGTGGTATTTTTTACATAAAACATGCTTTTATATTCAATTTTATATGTGTACAATACAACACAAATTATACCAACATATATTACACAACCATATGCTCCACTGCCCAAACCCTGTCCCTGTTCTCTTACCCACACTCAAGCATGCGTCCATTTTGCACTCACACCTGCTCAAAACACCATGGGTTTTTGAGCTCTGGGCATCCCATCCTCATTGCCAAGAACATCATGGGTGCTGGAAGATGCCCGTGCACAAAATTGCAAAGCAACTCTTATTTTATTAGTTGCTGTTGCAAATAAAACCTACCAACCCCTGGACTGGTGAAAAGCCACTGAGCAGCGGCAGGAGATGGAGCATGGTGCTCCAATGGGAGGGGCAGGCAGGCCATGCACCTTCAGGGCATGCCCTGCATCAAAAAGGCGTGCATTTTGTCCTTCTTGCCTCTTCACTGCAGAACCAAGCCTCCTATCTTCTCCCCTGGAGTGAAATTTTCCCAGTTACCATGTCATCTCCCCCTTGGCCTGTACATGAGGTAAGGTCACCATGCCAATAACAGCCTCATTGTTACTGTTCCTCTTTCACAGGTTAACTTCCCATCAATTGATCCATCCATTGTTCCTCTTCAGGGTCAAATTCCCAGCAGTTAACCCATAAGGTTTCCTTCAAAGTCTGTTCTTCGCCATCCTGTTGATGTGCACAACAGAGGACCAAATACGGCAGGGCCTTAGACACAACTTTGGTCCCTGACACACACAGGCTCCTTGTCCCACTACTGGCCTTCAGTAACACCTTGAACTCCACAATGCTGTGGAACCGGGCCTTCAGCACAGGGACCTTTCCAGCCTGATCTGCGCTCCTTCCCCTGCGTCTCTGCACAAAACACGGTGCAGGAGAGAACGGCAGGAGGGGCCTGTGTGTCACAGAGCTCTGGATTTGTGACCCTTCAGACAGATACAGGTTAAGTGAAAAAGGCAAACTGTTTATTAATGCAAGGTGAAGCAAAGGGTTGAACTGGAAAGGGAAAGAAGGGGATGGGCATGGACTGAGGGCTGGAGGTAAGGAGCTGTCAAAAGGGAGGAAGAATAGAGGGAAAAAGGGGATGGGCACAGTCTGAAAGCTGGAGGGAGCTGTCTACAGGCTGGGAGGGGGCTGAAGCCCCGTGAGAATCCCACAGGCTCAGCTGTGCCAGTTGCCAGCTGTGCCTGGATCTCCAGTGACACTGGGAGGTGGTGTCCTCTTCAGTGTCTCCTGCTGCTGTTCTTGGGACACTTGTTCACTGGCAAACTGAGCTTGGATATTCAGGTTGCTGTGGGATGGAGAGGTGTCTTTGTCGGGGCTTCAGTGGCTGGAAGAGAGAGGACGAGAGGCACAGTCAGGGCATGCATCTGCAGGGATCCTAGGAGACATTCCTGCCAAGGACATTCCACCTGGCTCTTGCAATGGCCACAAGAGAGGACCAGACAACAGGATCAGCCAGAAGGTGCTGGCCACAACTCCCACCCATGTCCCTGAAATCTCTCTGCTCTCTGCCCACACCATCCTCACCCAGACAGGGAACGAAGCACTCTGCAGCTGGGCCAGGGATTGCAGCTTCCTGCCCAGGCATTGCAAGTGCCCCCTGCCAGCCCCCAGAGCCAGCCCGCTGCTCTCACTCACCCTCACTGAGGGTCTGCAGCTCTTCCTTGTGCGCCCTTGTGCATGAACATCCCGACCGTCCCTGGGAACACAGAGCCTGTCAGGGCCCCGGCGGCACAGCTCCCTGCCAGCGGCGCTGCCAGCCCTGGGGCCACACGCCCTCCCGCCCCGGCAGGGCTCAGCCCCAGCCCTTGCCGCATCCTGACTCAGCCCAAGGGCACGGCTGCCAGAGACCGGGGCTCCAGGTCACCGGGCCCGGGTGCCGCTGCCGGGACAGCAGCAGCCGGGGCTGGGGCCGAGCTGCGGTGGGGCAGGGAGCCAACCTGGGCTCGTGGCTCACCCATGAACCTGACGGCCGCCTCTCGCAGGGACTCCTGTGGGCTGTCCAGGTACGGCAGTGCCCGGCGCAGGTGCTCGGCTGCTCGGCTCTCGTCCTGTGCCAGCTGGAGAGAGCGGCAGGAGGGAAGGGTTGGCGCGGGCTCTGCCCCTCGGCCGGGCGCTGCCTGCGGCCAGCCCCGGCCTCCCGTGCCCGCCCAGCCCTGAGGCACCGGGCAGCAGCCGCTGGCGCTGGGCTCTGGAGGGGGCAGAGGGCCGGCTGCTGCCCGGGGAGCCACTCTGCCACCCCAGCCAGCAGCCCCACAGGGCTGGGGCTCCATCAGCAGCCGGCTTGGGGCCACAGGAGCCTGAACAGGAACCCGTGTGTCCCAGGGAAGGGAGCAGCGTGTGGGGCGCAGGCTGGCTCCCATGGGTGCAGCACTGGGCCACAGCTGCCAGCCCCACACACTGAGCCCTGGGGACAGGGAGCTTCTCCAGGCTGAGGCTGGGGTTTCCCGGCCGTCCTTTACCACGCATTCGGTGATCTTTGACAGATCCTCTGTTGGCAGCACCCACAGGAGCTCTGTGTTCTTTAAGAAGGTGGCAGCACAGTGCAAGGTTTCCTGAGAGGCCTGGAGAGATGCAGAGATGCCATTGCTGCCCAGGGCACAGGAGTTGCATCCCTGTGTCAAGGCCAGGAGGAGGCTGCAGCCTGGGAGGCAGCAGGGCAGGAGGCAGCCAAGCCCCCTCCCAGAGATCCACCAGCATCACACAAAACCTCACATCTGCCACGTGCTGGTTCTCATCGTGGCAGTGCAAGGAGAGTGTGAGCAGGCTGTGGCTCACAATTCTCTCCAGGGGCTTCTTTTTTCTTTTGTCCTCTTCCAAGTCCATTACGTTTTGAAGATGTTGAATGGAGACCAACTGCACATGGCTGTTGTCCTGGAGAAAAGGAAGCAGAAAATATCTCTAAGCTCCAAGTTCTCCAGTCCTATCTGGGCAAAGGCCTGAAAATCCACCTTCTGGAGAAATCCTTCCCCAACACGCCCACCAACACCAACCTTCCTCATCTCACCAGGACCCCCAGCTGTCCCCATCCCTCCACAGAGCTTTCCCACCCTCCAGCAGACCCCTGGTTCCCTGCACATGCCATGGCATGGCACTCAGCAGGATCTGCTCCAAGGCCTTCCGCAGTAGCAAGCTCAGGCTGCCAGGCCAATGGTTCCTGGATCATTCTTCCCACGGCCCCTTCCTGTGCATGGCTCTTTCATTTACACCTTTGAGCTCAGCTTGGACTTCTCCCCTTAAGCAGGATTGCTGTTAAAGGATGGAGAGCAGCCTGGCAAGCTCTTTCTCCAGCTCCCTCTTTACTCTTGGGGCAGCTAGAACATTGCACAGGAAAGCAACTGGTGCCACAAGGAGTGGGTGGCATCAGGCAGCTCTGGGGAGACCCCTTGTCATGGGGTGGCTTTACCTTTAAGATAGCTTTGGGAGCTAAGGAAATTGAAGCTGCTGGTGACTGATGGGAGTCTTTCCTCCTGACCAATTATCAGTCATTTCTAAGAACTGACATCAGTTTTGACCATTGAAAAGTGAGATCAATCTGTGAACACCACCTTAAGACCTAAGCCTGAGAATTTCTTGGTCTCTTTGTTTTCTGGCTGTGAAAGGTACCAGAGCTCCAGCTGACCTCCCGTTCTCTGCCCAGGCCATGCAGCCTGGGCAGGGGCTGGGCTGGGCCCAGCGGCTCCCGGCCGGGAGATGGGGCCTGTGGGGCTTGCCCCGGGCTGTGGCCGGGCCAGGCCGGTCCCTGGCTCGGCTGCAGTTTTTGCCGTGACTGAATTCACCAGAGACTGCCGAGTAAAGAAAGGAAAAAAAAAGCTCTTGACCTGCGGCGAGCTGAGACAGCGACCACACTCTCCAGAGCAGCCATGAAGAATATTCCATCGCACACGGCTCCAGCTCCTGCTCCGGCAGAGATCACAGAACCATCTACAAAGGCTGGGCAAGATTTTAACCTTTTCATTACCCAGATGAGACTTGCAGATTAATCCTTTTATCCAGAGAGAGAAAAAGAGAGTAATCAACATGTAAAAGACTTTATAAACTATCAGAGACAGTAAAGAAAAGAAGCTTCAGAAAAGGTAGAGGATAAGGAGATGCTTTATTAGCTGAAATATTTTTTCTGTTAAAGCTATGGAGATGGACAATAAGGTCTTGAAAAAACTCCTTTAATTCATGACAGAGTATATAGGGAGGAATAGAGTGTTCAAAGTTTGGATTTTGGGCAAAAGGTGGAATAATTGTGATACAGTGAGGTGTTACCGCTGAAGACGAATAGATCATGCGGGCACAGGTCGAGGTGTGGTGAAAAGAAAGAGCAGAGTTTATTTTTCCAGGATTTATAGGCTTCTGACCACGGCCAGGGATTGGATGGTCAGGATAACACCTTCTCACTGGACTGGCCATGAGAGATGCCCATCACAAGACGTGTAACAGAAAGAATGTACACATATCTATGTTTACAGTTACTCTCCTGGGAAAGTCCTTAGAAAACTATGTTAGCAAGCTCAGAAGCTGAGTTTTCAGGGAGACAGTGAGGTGCTGGAACAGAGTGAGATTAAGTAATAGTTGAAGATTGGAGGCCTTGAGAGCCAATGAGAAAACTGTTTCCAGAAAAGCTAACAGAAACAGATGAAGAGAACTTCTGCCTTTGAATAACTCATCCTTAAAAGTAACATCCCTAGATTCATTGACCCATAACACACCTCAGAGTGATGTGAAATGGGAGGAGTGAACTGATGACAGGATTTCCAGGCAGCTGGCATCAGAAAAATAGAAAGCTATAACAGAAATAGCTTTCTTGTGGAAAACTCCATAGATTTGCAGAAGAAGACTTCTGTTTCTCTACAAAGTCTAATGAAAAGACTCTAGCAGGAATTGGGACTGTTTTAAATGCCAAAGTTCAAAGTTTTTTTGTCTCTATGTTGTCATGTGAACAAGGGAATGGTGGGTAGTAGGGGATAAAAAGGGTTTTCTGGAAGTTTATTCTGGTGTTCTTATTCTTGTAGTTTTGTTAATAAACTTTCTTTATTCCTTTTTAAGTTTTAAGCCTGTTTTGTTCTTGCTCTAATCCATATCTCACAGCAAAAAAAATAAGTAAGTCTTCTAGTAATTTTTTAGTTAATACTTTAAAACCACGACAGTACCCCTGGCACCCAGAGCTCTTCAATAAAGCACCTTCATATAATCATTCCGTGATTATGTGTGTTCCTGAACGCTAACAGCTCTGTTCCTCTCTTCCAGCCCTTGAAGACATGGCACATAACATCAGCCCCGCCATCAGAAGCCTGGCAATTCAAAAATTTTGTATCCTCCTGGCAGCAGAGAGAACTCAATATTTCATCTTTGGAAACCTGCAAGATCTGCTCCACATGGCATAGAGGACACAGTCTCATCTCTCAGGCCTTGACTGGATGCGCTGCTGGAGCTTTGCTGAGAGCTGATCTGGGAGGCTCTGTCTGCTGGGGCCACCTGAGCCAGCCAGGATTTTATTTTTCTTCAAAATTGTTCTTTCCTTATTTTTGTTTTTGTTTAGTATGTAAATATAGGATAGGTTCTAAATACACAGACTCCCAGGTGCTTTCTTTTGCTGCCCAAGGTCCGCAGGATATCGGGGAAGAGAGGGAAAAGGGTCCTTGTGCTCAGCAACCTGCCGGGGTGTGCAGTGGTGCAGGGAAAATGGCCAGAAGCCCCTTGGCCTTTGGTGGTTCTGCTGAAGGCACAACCCCTGTCCCAGCCAGGAAGTGCCATCTGTGTCCTCGTGCCCGTGTGGTGCTGGCTGGGTTGCTGAGGGCTCTCAGGTGCCTCTTGATCCAGCTCCTCTGGAGCTCCTGTGGGGCTGCGGCGCTGCTGCCGGGCCACGCTGGGGGAGACCCTGAGGGAACAGGGTGCTGGGAGGCCATGAAGGGATGAGGGGCTATGGAGGCCCTGACGGGACAAGGCAGTGGGAAGGCACAAGGGGGATGTGTGAGGGAGTGGGTGGCAGGAGACTCCAAGGGGACAGGAGGCCCCTGAGGGGCCGGGGTGGTGGGAAGACCTGAGGAACTGGGTGTCAGAGGCCATAAGCAGCCCATGGGCAGCCGCCTGGTTCCTGACACCCGGCTGATCTGGCTCTTCCCCAAAATGTCTGCCAGGCCTGCAGCAGAAGCCCTCCAGGCTGGGACAGCACCCCTCCAGGAGGGTGGGGACAGCCCGAGGTGCTCAGGCTGGGCTGGCTGGGGACATGGAGGGCAGGGGGGTACTGCCAGGCCACGGCCACTGTGTGCCTGAGATAAGGGGCAGAGGGCAGAGGCAGGGCTGGCCAGGCCGGGCCCTCGCGGCTGCCCAGGCCACGCTGCTGTGACCGAGGCCCCCCTGACACAGAGCTCGGGGCCCGCTGAGCTGCTGCCACCATGGGGAGGGAGGCAATGTCTCCTCCAGCAGGGCTGCCCAGTCGCTGCTGCCCAAGCGGCTCTGGAGCCCACAGAAACAGCAGCAGAGTGTGCACAGGAACAGCAGCAGCCCGAACGTCGGCACCTGCGCACTGAGGCGTCCGCAGCAGCCGGCTGCCAGACAGGGAGAGGCTGTGGGCACAGCTGCCTTTGGTTTGGCAAAAGGCCTCAGCAGAATTGGCCACAATGGCTTTCTCTTGACTTGCCAGCCTCACAGCAATGCTTGGCAGCTTCAGCTGCAGCCTGTGCCCATGACTGACTTGGATGGCCGTGCTTGAGGGCGGGCTCGCCTTCCACACTCAGGTGTCCCAAGGCAGCGGCCTTGGCGCCATCGTGACACAGAGAGAGAGAGACTCAGGACATGAGAACACAGGAATAGCCTGTTTGGCTCATTCTTGAGTTTGCTGCTCCTGCCTGAAATAATCATCAGGAGTATATGCTGATATAAAAATATAGCCGAACACCAAGGACTTTTCCTGTAGTGTCTAGAACTAAAACTCTAAATGCTCTAAAAGACTCTAAAATGCAGGGTGAAAATGACAGCTTTGGTATGTAAGAGTCCTAGAAATTTTAACATGTGATTGTTCTAGTCAAGGATTTTAATTCTAATGTGGAAACTACAAAAATATTAAAATTTGTTTTCATTGGCAACCCCTTTGAAATGGCATCAGCACACCTACAGGTGTACTGGGGACAGTACTTGGCAATTCATGGCTTCAGTTGTGGGAGATAAATATTTTGTCTGGGTTCACCCTGAAGTTTAAAGTTTTCCCAGGGCTTTGATTGACTGGTCATTGCAGGTAACTTTAATAAATGCAAAAGGATGGGAAAGCACAATTTCTGGAGAATGTGCACTAGGGGTAGAGAGAAAACCATGAAAACAGTCAGCAGGCTCTGGAAAACTTAAAAAAAATTAAAATTACAAACATAATGTAAAAATAGATGTAGCTCTGTGACTGTTCCAGCAGGACTCTGTGTCTGGAGGAAATGTTTGCCTTGCATCAGCTGTAACACAGACAGACACGCAGCAACTGGAGCCTTGAACATCAGAGACTGGACTAATGTTTGTCCCAGAAAAAGACACGGAAGATCCCACTGAAACAGGACAGTGCCTCTGTACAATCTAACCATCCTAGGAAACTCAGCAGCTGATGGTGGTTTTGTGCTACTGCAAACCCCTTCCATGAAAAACATCATTCCAGGAAGGAGCAACATCATCTGACAGATAGCAGGAGTGGCCAGCAATAGCTCCAGGAGCTCCTGCCAACAGCCCCTGCAGGAAGGAATCCAGCCCCCAATGCACGTGGGCTTTGGCTTTGGCCCTCTGGCACAGAAGCCCCCCAGGGACACAGGTCTCTGGGGCAGGAGAAGGGCACCAGCACTGCCAGGGCTCGGCTGGGGTGGCAGGTCTGCCTCGGTGGGGACTCTGCCACACTTGCTGATTTCAGTGCTGCCAGGCCCCTGTACAGATTCTGTGCAAGGCCCCGTGCCCTTCCTGCTGCAGCTGCGTCGGCAGCCCTGGGGGCTCCTTCTGCTGCCCTGAGCCTGCAGAGCAGGGCAGCGTTTGCTGATGGTTTGAGGTGTTCCTAAAGATCCTGTCAGGCTGTCTTAGACACTTTGAGCAAGGGATTCCTTCCAACCTGGGCCACTTTGGGGGGATGGGGGCGGAACTAGGAAGGTGGCAGGGCGTGCAAGGGCCGTTAATGAAACGGTGCAGCCTGGTAACCGTGGAATGGAACGGTGGAATGGACAAGAGCTGGCGGTGACAAGACCACACCAGAGTGCCTGGTGCATGCGACGGGACAGGACGCGCCAGAGCGGTGCTGTGAGGAGCCCCCACACAGCCCACTCATTAGTGCCTGACCCGGAGCTTTTCTGAGGCGTAATTCCTACAGCTCACGTTGTGAGCAGACTGTGGGTCTTGGTGAGCCGGAGCTTTCTGATAACGTCTCTTTAGAAGGTGCTCCCAAGGCCCCATTTTGTCATGGCGGGCAGATTCTTAAGGGTATTCAGAGTGTTCCGACAGAACAGAAGCACAGACCCTGGATCTGCCCCAGCAGAACACCCTGAAGAGCCGGAGCAGTTCCAGCAAGGGCAGGATGGTGAGTGGCAGAGCTGGGCCGCAGGGCTGAAGCTACAGCCAGCTGGGCCCTGCACCATCCCATCCCATCCCATCCCATCCCATCCCATCCCATCCCATCCCCACATGCCCAAGGACAGGACAGAAGAGGGGCTGGGGCTGACCCCCGCCAGTGACCGTGCTCCATCCCCTGAGCCACCCCAGGGCTGTCCCTGCCTCGGGAGTGCAGGGCTGGGCTTTGTTCTCCGGCCTCTCCTGCAGCCCCTCAGCTCTGGATGCTCTTTTCCAGATGCAGCCATGGATGAGAGACAAGAGCAGGAGCCTGCCCGTGGCCGCTTCCGCAAAATGCTGAAGGTACCTGCAGCCATCCCCACCTGGGCTGGGCCTGCTGGCACTGCTCAGCCCAGCTCTGCACATGGAGCACTCCTTGGAACATGCCTCTCTTCCCTGTCCTTTGTTCATTCCACACAGAGGTTCTGCCAGTTCCTGCCAATTCGGCATAGAAAGATCAGCCCCATAGGAACTGAGGGCACAGCTGAGCCTGACTCCGGGCTGTCCGAGCTCCAGGCAGAGCCTGATGTCAGCCCAGATTCAGCTGCGCCCTCAGAAGACTCTGACGCTGTGGTGAGTGATGACAGGGCAAACTCTGATGTGGCACTGATTGAGGACATGGCCATTCCAAACACCAGAGAGACTCAGGGCACCACAAATACTGACACTATGCCCCCTCCCACCATGAGTCATGCGCCTGATATGAATGTTTTTGAAAGGGGGGTGTTCCTTCTGACCAGCAGGCAGCCAGCCAGGGGCCAGAACTGGAGGTCTCCCATGATCATGTGCCCCCTCAAGCCACATCCACAGGGCCCCCTCAGCTTTTGAGGCCAGCACAGTGTGGCAGGAAGGGAAGCACTTCTTGGGAAAAGCTGGGGAAGTTGCTGCCTTGGACAGCGCTCCAACTCTTCCCTATTCCTACTCTAGGTGCCAGCTATTGTACGGAGCATCCACCAGCGTCTAATGTGCTCCATTACGGTGGATGCCAGGCTGGCCACTAACATCGTGAGGCTGGCTGAAGAACACCCGGACGATGTGGTGCTGAACCTTCTGCGCTGTGCCCCATCGTGTGACAGGTATGGGGCCCACGTGCCTTGAGAGCTCAGGGCTCACCGGCCTTTAGGGCCCATCGCCCTGCACAGCCTGTCCAATGGGCTCTGCCCAACAGGCAGAGAGGTCCAGGAGCCTCGGGCCCCTCTGTTTCCGGAGGCTGCTGCCAATGCTCCCTCCCTGCCCCTCAGGGCACTGGGGCTCTGTCACCTGGGACTCCACAGCTACACAGGGCATGGCTCTGTAACTGAGACACCCCTGACACAGAGCTCTGATCCCACAGAGCTGCTGCCATGATGTGGCAAGCCATAGCCTCATCAGGACCAGCAATGGAGAAGGTGCTGCCAACTCTGCTCCATGTGATGGAGAACTGGCCACTTTGCACCTCTAATGAGGACAACAAGGACGTTTTTGCTCTGGCTGTGAGTTTCTGGAACTGGCCTTGCCTGTCCCCTAGGTTGCTTCTCCAGCAGCTCTTCATCCTCTCCTTGCCTCAAGCTGGGCTGAAACCTGGGCTAGGGGCAGGCTCAGGGGGCACCGGGCCCGCTGTTCCCCCTGCATCTCCCCTCGGGCCCTGCCCCATCGGCGCCTCGGCACTGAGCGCTGTCTTGGTGTGCTTCCTTTGCAGGCAACTCTGGTGCTCTGGGTGATTATGCAAGTGCCTCAGAGCCATGAGGCCATGATGCATTATTCCGACTCTCTCTTTGCGGCTCTACTGTTGCACATTTTCACCACCACACAGCTGATGCCAGCAGAGGTTGATAACTTCTGGAGAGCACGCCAGGAGGAACACCGCCTTCCCAGCAACCCCAACAGGTGCCAGTCCTCCTGTCCTTCCCATGCCCTTGTGGCTGACACCAGTGCACCCAGTGTGACCTGGGCTTTGCTCTGCACACAGGTTTGCAGTGCAGGCCATGAAGGCTCTGCTCTGCTTTCTGCACTATGACAACGAGTTGATGGCCATGGAGCGCAAGTGTGGCTGGGAAACGCTGCTCCATGCTGACACCCAGCACAATGCCGTGGGTCTGTTGGCCAGGTGAGACCCCTTCTCGCCACTGCCTCTGAAATGTGTGCCCTGTGCCCAGGTTGCCCTACCACAGTCCCTGTGGTCATGGCCAGAGGGCTTTGCCATTGAGGGATGGCTGAGCAGACTGGAGAAGTCTGAGAGGAGGGTGCCCAGAAGGAGCCCCATGGCCCCAAAGCACCCATGGTCCCCCCAGGGATGCTGGGGAAAGGCCAGATCTCCGTGAGTCATCCCTGGGAGAGGTTTGGCCTCCCCCCACCCCCCACCTCAGTGTCTTGGTGCCATTTCCCCCCTTCCAGGGTGATGCGCCGTGACTTGACGCCCTTGTGTTACCATGTGGCACACCAATTTGTCGGGAGGCTCATCAGGGAGGAGGCACGTTGGGATATGTCCTCCCTGGCATTCCTTGTGGAGGTGAGCCCCATGGCCAGCACTACCTCGCTGAGCTGCCTGCCAGCCCTGTCCCCTTGCATAGCCACAGCTGCCTGGGACGGTGCCCGCGCCCTGTGCTGCTGCCTGGGCCCAGCCCTGCGCAGTTCCAGGCTCCTGCCAGCCGGCTCCCCTGTCACTGCCCTGTGCCTTTCAGGTCCTTGATTGCCTGAACTTGAGTGACTGTGGGAACTGTGTCCTTGAGATCGCGTCAAGGCAGCTGCAGAGCGAGTGCAGGCAGAGGCGTCGCCTGGCGCTCAGAGGCCTCGTGGTGCTCAGCAAGGAACCCTCGATGGTGAGAACGGGGCAGCAGCTGAAGCTGTGATGGGCAAAGCAGCCCCTTGGGCTGGCTGGGCTTCAGGAGCTGAGGCAGCTGCTCCCAGCTCTCCTGCCTCACCTGCCTGAGTGCTTTGGGACAGGCCTTTGACCTCTGGGCCCGGCAGCAGCAGGGTGGGGTTGCAGTGCCAGGGTGGTCTTGGCGCTGCAGCCGTTCAGGGCTTCCCAGCACAGCCTTGTGTTCCAAACAGGCCAGACCTATACGCAGCCTGTGTCGAAGCTTCCTGCAGCTGCTGAGTGACGCAGACGGAGAAGTGGTCAGCATGTCTCTGTCTGTGTTCATGAATATACTCAAGAGAAAAAGTCTTCGTTTATCAAGGACTGCTGCCCCCAAGCTTGCTGAGCCACTTGTGCTCCTCTTTGACCATGTAAGGCTCTGTGCCCCGGCCACGGGTACTGGCTACTGCCCACACAAACTTTGGGCCTGTGGATTTTCAGGCCTTTGCCCAGGTGGGCTGGAGAAGTTGGCGCTGAGATCTTTTCCTTCTTCTTTCCTCCAGGATAAAAGCCACGTGCAGGTGCTCTCCATTCACCTCTTCCGCAACACGATGAACCTGGTAGTGGAAGAGGGAAAAAAGGCAATGGAGGGAATTGTGAAGCAGAGCCTGCTCCTGCTCATTTTGCACTGCCACAATGAGAACCAGCGCATGGCAGATGTGAGGTTTTGTGTGATGCTGGTGGATCTCTGGGAGTGGGCTCGGCTGCTTCCTGCCCTGCTGCCTCCCAGGCTGCGGCCTCCTCCTGGCCTTGGCACAGGGATGCAACTCCTGTGCCCTGGGCAGCAATGGCATCTCTGCATCTCTCCAGGCCTCTCGGGAAACCTTGCACTGTGCTGCCACCTTCTCGAAGAACACAGAGCTCCTGTGGGTGATGCCAACAGAGGATCTGTCGAAGATCGCTGAATGTGTGGTAAAGGACGTCCTGGAAACCCCAGCATCAGCCTGGAGAAGCTCCCTGTCCCCAGGGCTCAGTGTGTGGGGCTGGCAGCTGTGGCCCAGTGCTGCACCCAGGGGAGCCAACCTGCACCCCACACACTGCTCCCTTCCCTGGGACACACAGGTTCCTGTTCAGGCTCCTGTGGCCCTGAGACGGCTGCCGATGGAGACGCAGCCCAGTGGGGCTGCTACCTGGTGCCTCAGGGCTGGGCGGGCACGGGAGGCCGGGGCTGGCCGCAGGCAGCGCCCGGCCGAGGGGCAGAGCCCGCGCCAACCCTTCCCTCCTGCCGCTCTCTCCAGCTGGCACAGGACGAGAGCCGAGCAGCCGAGCACCTGCGCCGGGCACTGCCGTACCTGGACAGCCCACAGGAGTCCCTGCGAGCGGCGGCCGTCAGCTTCATCGGTGAGCCACGAGCCCGGGCTCCCTCCCCGCCCCATCGCAGCTCGGCCCCAGCCCCGGCAGCTGCTGTCCCGGCAGTGGCACCCGGGCCCGGCGCCCTGGAGCCCCGGCTGCCCTCGGGGCTGCTGCCGACCTCTGGCAGCCGTGCCCTTGGGCTGAGTCAGGACGCGGCAAGGGCTGGGGCTGAGCCCTGCCGGGGCGGGAGGGCGTGTGGCCCCAGGGCTGGCAGCGCCGCTGGCAGGGAGCTGTGCCGCCGGGGCCCTGACAGGCTCTGTGTTCCCAGGGACGGTCGGGATGTTCATGCACAAGGGCGCACAAGGAAGAGCTGCAGACCCTCAGTGAGGGTGAGTGAGAGCAGCGGGCTGGCTCTGGGGGCTGGCAGGGGGCACTTGCAATGCCTGGGCAGGAAGCTGCAATCCCTGTCCCAGCTGCAGAGTGCTTCGTTCCCTGTCTGGGTGAGGATGGTGTGGGCAGAGAGCAGAGAGATTTCAGGGACATGGGTGGGAGTTGTGGCCAGCACCTTCTGGCTGATCCTGTTGTCTGGTCCTCTCTTGTGGCCATTGCAAGAGCCAGGTGGAATGTCCTTGGCAGGAATGTCTCCTAGGATCCCTGCAGATGCATGCCCTGACTGTGCCTCTCGTTCTCCCTCTTCCAGCCACTGAAGCCCCGAGGAAAGACACCTCTCCATCCCACAGCAACCTGAATATCCAAGCTCAGTTTGCCAGTGAACGAGTGTCCCAAGAACAGCAGCAGGAGACACTGAAGAGGACACCACCTCCCAGTGCTACTGGAGATCCAGGCACAGCTGGCAACTGGCACAGCTGAGCCTGTGGGATTCTCACGGGGCTTCAGCCCTCTCCCAGCCTGTAGATAGCTCCCTCCAGCTTTCAGACTGTGCCCATCCCCTTTTTCCCCTCTATTCTTCCTCCCTTTTGACAGCTCCTTACCTCCAGCCCTCAGTCCATGCCCATCCCCTTCTTTCCCTTTCCAGTTCATCCCTTTGCTTCACCTTGCATTAATAAACAGTTTGCCTTTTTCACTTAACCTGCATCTGTCTGGAGTTGAAGGGTCACAAATCCAGAGCTCTGTGACACACAGGCCCCTCCTGCCGTTCTCTCCTGCACCGTGTTTTGTGCAGAGACGCAGAGGAAGGAGCGCAGATCAGGCTGGAAAGGTCCCTGTGCTGAAGGCCCGGTTCCACAGCATTGTGGAGTTCAAGGTGTTACTGAAGGCCAGTAGTGGGACAAGGAGCCTGTGTGTGTCAGGGACCAAAGTTGTGTCTAAGGCCCTGCCGTATTTGGTCCTCTGTTGTGCACATCAACAGGATGGCGAAGAACAGACTTTGAAGGAAACCTTATGGGTTAACTGCTGGGAATTTGACCCTGAAGAGGAACAATGGATGGATCAATTGATGGGAAGTTAACCTGTGAAAGAGGAACAGTAACAATGAGGCTGTTATTGGCATGGTGACCTTACCTCATGTACAGGCCAAGGGGGAGATGACATGGTAACTGGGAAAATTCCACTCCAGGGGAGAAGATAGGAGGCTTGGTTCTGCAGTGGAGAGGCAAGAAGGACAAAATGCACGCCTTTTTGATGCAGGGCATGCCCTGAAGGTGCATGGCCTGCCTGCCCCTCCCATTGGAGCACCATGCTCCATCTCCTGCCGCTGCTCAGTGGCTTTTCACCAATCCAGGGGTTGGTAGGTTTTATTTGCAACAGCAACTAATAAAATAAGAGTTGCTTTGCAATTTTGTGCACGGGCATCTTCCAGCACCCATGATGTTCTTGGCAATGAGGATGGGATGCGCAGAGTACAAAAACCCATGGTGTTTTGAGCAGGTGTGAGTGCAAAATGGATGCATGTTTGAGTGTGGGTAAGAGAACAGGGACAGGGTTTGGGCAGTGGAGCATATGGTTGTGTAATATATGTTGGTATAATTCGTGTTTTATTGTACACATATAAAATTGAATATAAAAGCATGTTTTATGTAAAATAAAAAACACAAGCAACTTAAGATTGCAAAAGCAGCTGCTGGAAAAGCAGGAATTTGCAAGAGAATGACCCAGCAATTAAGAGAACACTGAGAAGAGCTGGGTCCACCCAAGCAAGATAAGCGCTCTAACGACCCGGTGATTAACGCCTGATACCGACCTGATGTGATTCTCCAGGACCATACATCTCAATGTCAGTTTCCCCAAAAAAACTACACAGACTAAAAAGAAAACTCACCACGTTTCTACATCTCAAAGCCTGCTTCCTGAAAAACCACTCAAACTTAATCTTCTTCTCAGAAAACTCATCAGCAGTCCAGCAGCAGCAATATGAATATGTAACAACACAAGAAAAAGAAAGAAACTGCAACTGCATAGCCTCAAGCTGAAAAAACTGTATAAAACACAGCTCTCCCAAAGACAAGTTGTGAACCTGGGGCAATCAGTGTGGCAGAGGCTGATTCAGAGTTCACCCAGCACTGATCCCGGGCTTGATGCTGACAGTGATTGTGGCTGTTTCCATAATTCAATTTCACAAATTTTTCCATAAAATCCTTATTGATAAATGAGCCTGAATTTCAGTTTTAACATTCTGAAATGGGAGAGGCTGGAAACCAGGAGAGGCTTGAGTGGCTGAGCCAGTAATGTGTATAGCTTGAGACATAAATTGCGTGTGTGTGAGTGCCCTGAAAGGCCAGAGGAAGTGCGTGTTGGAGACGTGCTATCAGCACAGGGCGTGTGGGGAATCCCAATCTGTGGTTTCGCTCTGGGCGAATGCAAGCAGCTAGAAAAGGAAAAAGTGATTGGGTTGTGTGTTTGATTGTATGAAACCCCTTTAATAAAATCTCCCCTTCTCCCTCTGGTTGGGTTGTGATAAGCATTTTTTAGGAGACGCCACTATCTAGTGACAGGAGTTACAACTGCTGACTTTTACCATTTCTTGATTAAGCTTACATGCCTAGGAATCAGGGGCATTGGAGAGCCAGGGAGAAAGAATTTCTCTGTTTAAAGAAAGGTTGTGATTGTAACCCTTGGATTGTGTTTCGTTGTGTAGTCTGTCAAGAGCCTTGGCTCCAACGAGTATTTAGGTGGAGGATCCCCAAGTGGGGACTCTGTTTCCTTTGTAGCACAAAAGAGAATAAAGCCACCCAGACAGTGATAAAAATCTTGCTAGGAACTGGTAAAGTAACCCATGGCAGCAGTGAGATATTTGAGTTATTAGAGCATGGTGTTTCAGGGACCCTAAAGAAACCAACTGACATTCTTAGGGCTGAGTGTGCCCAAGATAATTGGGTACCTGAATATTACGAAGTGAAACTCCGAAGTTGGAATAAAGAAACATTGTGAGAAAAAGAACTTCCAGGATGGGAGCAAATGAGAGCAAAGAAATTCCTAGGAGTAGTCCTTTGGGATGGATTTTAACACATTGGAAAGAACTAGTGGGATATGCTGGTGCAGAAAGCAAGAGGGAGCTTGTTAAGTTCTGTACACAATGGTGGCCACTATATAGGCTGGATGGGGGTGTGAGGTGGCCAGTAAATGGTATGCTGGACTATGAAACCTTATTGCAGTTAATGCTTTTCCTCCAGCATGAACACAAGTGGCTGGAAGTGACTTCTGCTGATATGTTTTTTACCCTCTGTGGCCACCCCGAGTGGCAGAGAGATTGTGGGATTAGACCACCGTCTGATCCCTTGATATTGGCCCTGGAGAAAGGTAACAAAGCTCAAGAGGGAAAGCCTAAACGGTGTTGTAGAACATGCTCAATTAATCAAAGATGCACTCACCCTGATAAACGATACCAAACAGAGGTTTTGGAATGGGAAACAGCAAACTTCCTAAGACCACCTCTTAGAATGTTAGAGAGAGGGGGGAGGTGGAAGAGGAAGCAGGCTCAGAACCACCATTGCTGAGCGGTGACAGTGAGGATGAGGAGCCTGGGCCTTCCTCATCAAGTACCAAGACTTCTAAGTCTCCCCCACCAAGCCCTGTAGCATCCAGGACCCAAAAGCAGGCTAAGAGATTATACAAGCACCTCTGAGAGAAGCAATGACCCCTGAGGGAACGACAAGATTAGTCAATTAGTCCATTAGTCCGTTTCTACAATGGATTTGGAGGTTTGGGAAAAGATTGCTGAGAGTTATCGGAGTGATCCAGTAGGTGTTGCTAAGAAACTGAGGTTCATGGTTAAGCAGCTTTCAGCAGATTGGGCAGATTTACAGCTCCTGCTTGATGCCCTGACAGAGACAGAAAACCTATTAATATTAAAGGTAGCTAAAGACCTAGCTGAGGATGATTGTAGGACAACACAGGAGGATGTTAAGGATGTATTTCCCCTTCAAGATGCTGGCTGGAATCCCAATGAACAAGGGGGACTAAGACCGTTACAAGGATATCAGGAATTAACAGTAAAAGGGCTGGAAAGAGCAATTCTCAGAACTATAAATTAATCAGCTCTATATGCTATTAAACAAGGTCCTTCTCAAAGACCTTCTGAATTTTTAGATCAACTGCGCGATGCAATGCGGAAACATACCAGCCTGGACCCAGGATGGAGTGAAGGAATGCAGCAGCTAATAAATTTCTTTTTACGACAATCCACAGAAGATATCAGGAGGAAGCTCCAGAAGATCTGAGGCCCAGAGAGCCGGAATCTGGAAACCCTGGTGGATGAAGCCAGGAGGGTCTTTAGCAATTGAGAAGAAGGATATAAACAGGGGATGAGAAAATTGGTGGCAGTAGTGAAGGAGGGGGAGAAAGAAAAACGTAAGCGAGGTCCACCAAAACGAGGACCACCCCAACTGGGAAGGGATCAATGTGCATTTTGCAAGAAATCTGGACACCGGAAAAATCAGTGCCCAGAAGTAAGAAAAAGTGATGAGCTGGGAAAAGATGATCGGAAAGTAAAGGGGGAGGTTGCTCATGTAAAAGAAGAAGACTTGAAGAGGACCAGAGAGCCCTACCCTAGGGGACCCTCTGGTTATAGCTCCCAATCTAGGGAATAAAGAAGTGGAATTTCTATGAGATACAGGAGCAACATTTTCAGTGTTGAATAAGGCTCTAATACCTGTGATAGTAAAAGGTTTTAAAATCTTAGAAAATTCAGGGACTTATAAAGGAAGGTAGGCTTGGCAAGCCCCGGGAAAAGTAGGTCCTGGGAAAGGTTAGGCCTTGTGCTTGCTAAAGATCATGTCAAACTGCACCAGTATAATCAATATATGATAAATGATACAATTGTTAGATGTGATTAGATATAATTATTGTTTAAAGAACATGAGGAACAATGTTAGGGGGCTGGGCATGATCACGAGTAATCCTTGCTTGGGTAAAAACAATGTATACAATAGAACAGTGGAAGTTGAATGATTAATATGTAAGTTATATAACGATAGAGTATAAAACATGTTAATTTCAAAACCAAGATGGGTCAGATTTGGGTATGTGTACCCCTGGCACCCAGAGCTCTTCAATAAAGCACCTTCAGATAATCATTCCGTGATTATGTGTTCCTGAACCCTAACACCTGTAACAAAAGATTATGTGATGGTAAGGGGGACAACTGGCCAATGTGAAAAAGCATATTTTTGTAAACCTTTGAAGTATAAATTGGGAAAACAATGGGGAATTCATCAGTTTTTATATATGCCAAATGCTCCATCTACCCTCTTAGGCAGAGATTTGCTGAAGGAGTTGGAAGCAAGAATAGTTTTTCAAAATGGAGAAATTAGTTTGGAGGTAAAAGATCGACAGTATGTGGGATTGTTAAGTTTAATGCTAATAACCAAAGAAATTAAAGGGGATAATGAAGAGGAAAATTTTAGAAAAATAATGGATGAAGTATTTCCTGGGGTATGGGCTTCTAATGTACCAGGAAGAGCAAAGAACGCACCACCGGTCCAAATTAAGCTGAAAGAGAAAATATATCCGGTGAGGGTCAAGCAATATCCCCTGAGGATGGAGGATAAAGAAGGAATTAGCCCAATTATTGAAACCTTTTTACAAATAGGGCTATTGAAGGAGTGTCAATCTGATTTTAACACTCCTATTGTGCCAGTGAAGAAGAAGCCAGATGGGTCGTACAGGTTAGTACAAGATTGGAGGGCTGTTAACAAGATAACGGAGGATCTGTATCCCGTGGTTGCCAATCCCTATACCTTGTTAACCCATTTCACATCTGAATTATCCTGGTTTATGATTTACATTTAAAGGATGCATTCTTTTGCCTCCCTCTCCATGAAGCCAGCCAGAAAAAATTTGCATTTGAATGAGAAAGCCCCAAGACTGGGTGAAAAACTCAGCTCACATGGACAGTGCTGCCACAAGGGTACAAGAATTCCCCTACTATTTTTGGAGATTGGCTCGCGAATGGGAGCGGCTGTCAGGAGGACAGCTACATCCTCCTGTGTTGTCCTACAATCATCCTCAGCTAGGCCTTTAGCTACCTTTAATACTAATAGTTTTTCTGTCTCTGTCAGGGCATCAAGCAGGAGCTGTAAATCTGCCCAATCTGCTGAAAGCTGCTTAACCATGAACCTCAGTTTCTTAGCAACACCTACTGGATCACTCCGATAACTCTCAGCAATCTTTTCCCAAACCTCCAAATCCATTGTAGAAACGGACTAATGGACTAATTGACTAATCTTGTCGTTCCCTCAGGGGTCATTGCTTCTCTCAGAGGTGCTTGTATAATCTCTTAGCCTGCTTTTGGGTCCTGGATGCTACAGGGCTTGGTGGGGGAGACTTAGAAGTCTTGGTACTTGATGAGGAAGGCCCAGGCTCCTCATCCTCACTGTCACCGCTCAGCAATGGTGGTTCTGAGCCTGCTTCCTCTTCCACCTCCCCCCTCTCTCTAACATTCTAAGAGGTGGTCTTAGGAAGTTTGCTGTTTCCCATTCCAAAACCTCTGTTTGGTATCGTTTATCAGGGTGAGTGCATCTTTGATTAATTGAGCATGTTCTACAACACCGTTTAGGCTTTCCCTCTTGAGCTTTGTTACCTTTCTCCAGGGCCAATACCAAGGGATCAGACGGTGGTCTAATCCCACAATCTCTCTGCCACTCGGGGTGGCCACAGAGGGTAAAAAACATATCAGCAGAAGTCACTTCCAGCCACTTGTGTTCATGCTGGAGGAAAAGCATTAACTGCAATAAGGTTTCATAGTCCAGCATACCATTTACTGGCCACCTCACACCCCCATCCAGCCTATATAGTGGCCACCATTGTGTACAGAACTTAACAAGCTCCCTCTTGCTTTCTGCACCAGCATATCCCCCTAGTTCTTTCCAATGTGTTAAAATCCATCCCAAAGGACTACTCCTAGGAATTTCTTTGCTCTCATTTGCTCCCATCCTGGAAGTTCTTTTTCTCACAACATTTCTTTCTCCCAGTTTCAGAGTTTCACCTCGTAATATTCAGGTACCCAATTATCTTGGGCACACTCAGCCCTAAGAATGTCAATTGGTTTCTTTAGGGTCCCTGAAACACCATGCTCTAATAACTCAAATATCTCACTGCTGCCATGGGTTACTTTACCAGTTCCTAGCAAGATTTTTATCACTGTCTGGGTGGCTTTATTCTCTTTTGTGCTACAAAGGAAACAGAGTCCCCACTTGAGGATCCTCCACCTAAATACCCGTCGGAGCCAAGGCTCTTGACAGACTACACAACGAAACACAATCCAAGGGTTATAATCACAACCTTTCTTTAAACAGAGAAATTCTTTCTCCCTGGCTCTCCAATGCCCCTGATTCCTAGGCATGTAAGCTTAATCAAGAAATGGTAAAAGTCAGCAGTTGTAACTCCTGTCACTAGATAGTGGCGTCTCCTCAAAAATGCTTATCACAACCCAACCACAGGGAGAAGGGGAGATTTTATTAAAGGGGTTTCATACAATCAAACACACACCCCAATCACTTTGTCCTTTTCTAGCTGCTTGCAGTCACCCAGAGCGAAACCACAGATTGGGATTCCCCACACGCCCTGTGCTGATAGCACGTCTCCAACACGAACTTCCTCTGGCCTTTCAGGGCATACGCAATTTATGTCTCAAGCTACACACACTACTGGCTCAGCCACTCGAGCCAAGCTTCTCCCATTTCAGAAAGTTACAAATGAAATTCAGCCTAATTTTATCAATAAGGATTTTACTGAAAAATTTGTAAAATCGAATTATGGAAACAACCACAATCACTGTCATTGTCGGGCCCGTGATCGGCGCCGAGTGAACTCTGAATCGGCCTTTGTCACACTGATTGCTCCAAGTTCATAACTTGTCTTTTGGAGAGCTTGAGTGGACCCTCCTCTACTCGGTGTTACCTTAATTGCAGAGTTGTTTTCTGGCAAATTCCTGCTTTTCCAGCAGCTGTTTTTGCAATCTCAAGTTGCTTCTGTTTTTTACATAAAACCTGTTTGTATATTTGATTTTCTATGTGTACAATAAAACGCAAATTATACTGACACATATTACAAGAACAACCAGCCCAACAGCGCACCAGTTGCTGCAAATCACCTCTGCTGAGCCTCTCTCAGCTTGTGACACAAATCACTCTGCCAAGCCCCCCTCGGCCCTCGGCTAGCCACACAAATCCCCAGCAGCTAATACCACTTCCTGCTCCCTTTGTCACTCCACACTTAGAGCATAAATTCCTGTGACCCAAAATCAACTTTTACAGCTCTCTCCAGGACCTTTCTCTTCCCCGAACCTGTGACCAAAACCACAAACGGCAACCTACCAGGCCGCTTTTTAATCACAAATCAAACAAAATGGGAGCCTCCATGGCTCCCAAAACACAGCAAACCAGCAATCCTGTTGTGACCACCGTTTCACCTCAAGACACAAACTATTAACTCCTGGTGCCGCTCCTGGCACTGCTTAAAACACAAACCACCGGCAGCTTATGCTGCTCCTCCTGCTCTCAACTTAAGAGGTCACACTATTAAAACCAGTTTTTCCATGGAAACATACAAACAAAACCACAGAGGCATTCATTGCACGTAAAGACGTCTCATTTATTTATCAATTTTATCTATTTATCAACAGCCTTTTAACCCTGTGAAGGCCGTACACTACCTCAAAGGTAGCTGTTTCAATTTTTAAACATACCTTTTGTCCATAGTTCTGGCACTTCCTGGTCATTCTCCGGGCTGTCAGTGAGGACACAGGAGTCCCCATGTTCCCAGAACATTCCGGGTGGGCACCCGAGGGGGTCCTGGACCCCTGCTGACCCCTGGGCTAGAGAGAGCAGAGTCCTGCAGCAGTAGCCAAAATGATTTACCAAAATATGAATATGATCTAGTATCAGTATCCAGCTGAGACGGACAAAGACTCTTTAACCGATGAGGGTTAATGAGTGTGTGTTTATTGGCAGTGCTGGGCTGATGGGCAGGGTCAGCCCTTAATACACACGGCCCTGAGTTCAGGTGAATAGAGACTTTTATTTACCGAGATATTGAATACAAATACATATTCATAACCCAGTTACCACCCACTCCCCGTTTCCTATGCCAATTAAGAAAGAAGCAATTAAGCATGGGCAGTTTGTTCCTTGAAATGAATCAGTGGTCTTATTATGAGAAGTGGTCACAAAAGGAGGAAGGAATATATATCTCTTCCTCATTGAGACCTTTCTACCTTTTCAGTCCAAAGTGTCAAATGGATCCCTGGCCAGGCTCCTAGTTTCGTGTTTCCAACTAGTTTCTGGCTTGCAATTGTCTTATGTTCTTGAAGTTCCTCACAAGATTTCTTCATTTCTCGTTACAAGCCCAGCTGAACAAACACAAAGTTGACAATTAGTTATCAGCTAATGATTAGCTCCTAATTCTAGTAGGGCCTCTCTATCTATTTTAATTTGATTTAGCAAGGATTAATTTTAATTAAGGCTTTAGCTTTTCTAATATCTTAAATTCTTCAAAGCTTATGTTTCAGCCTGAAAGGAGAACAAATTTCAGAGGACTTGGAGCACCTGTTGGAATGGCTGCAGGTAAAAAGATGGCACCCAGGATCCAAAGATTTTTACAAAGAAGCTCTTGCCCACGGCTGGCCTGTCACCAGGGAAATGTGTAAAACTTGCATATCAGCCTGCAAGTAATGTCACAGACGACTAGAAAGGCATCCTTTAGAAGATGACCTATGCACTTAAGAAAGGGTAAAGGCTTATGGGATGCATGGCAGATAGATTATATTGGTCCCTTTAAGAAGTCAGGTGGTAAACACTTTGTGCTGGTAGGAGTGGAGATTATATGTGGGTTGGTCCAAGCCCAAGCTTTCAAAAGAACTACAGGAGATAATACTGTCAAAGCACGGCAAAGGTGGTTTGGAATTTTCCCAAAACCACAAGAAATTCAATCTGATAACGAGTCCCACTTCACTGCCAAAATTGTACAGGATTGGGCAAAAGGTGAAGGAATAAAATGGATTTTTCACACCCCTTACTGCCCTCAAGCTAACGGGATTGTAGAAAGGACCAATGGTTTCCTGAAATGACTCCTTAAAGGGAAGCTGGACTCCTTGGCTAAGGGAAGCTGTAAAAAATGTAAATGATAGATGGGGATGAAACAGGTGTCCCAAAATCACTGCCTTTTGTC
Source organism: Pseudopodoces humilis (assembly GCF_049639895.1). Taxonomy (NCBI): domain Eukaryota; kingdom Metazoa; phylum Chordata; class Aves; order Passeriformes; family Paridae; genus Pseudopodoces; species Pseudopodoces humilis. The sequence goes on along the minus strand of NC_142207.1, from coordinate 36,027,325 downwards.
CAAAAGCCCCAAGCATAATTCCCACTCTATGGGGACCAAGTGACCCTAAGGATCCAGCACAGTAACTCGGACAACCTGCCCTGGTGAACCTTCCTAGTGTAGGGCAAGTACCACTAGTACTAAAAACCTCTCCAAATAAATATGCATGGGTGGCCTCTGACGCTCTGGGAAAAGAGCATTGGATCAACACACGCTGGGTAATTCCATCATTTTAAGTTTCTGCCTTTTGGGGGCAGACTCTGTTGTGTTCACTTTCCACAGAAGAACACCGAGGGCCATGAAGACCAGGTAAACCATGATAATACTAGTATTAAATAGTAAGTACATACTATGGTAAGATACTTGTCTGCATCTTACCACAACACCATGGCCAAAACTCAGCTGAGTGGCTGTGGTCTGAAGCTACCATCAGGTACACCTGATGTGTTCTAGGATCCTACCCCAGAAACCATCACCCAAAGCTAGTGACCGTAGTAATACACAACTCTTGAGGTACATACCTTCAAAATGACTGGGGTTGGGACTGAAAAGATCGGCCCAGAGTGATAACTGGAACAATTGGTGAAGGAATTAAGGTAGGATGCAGAAAAGTGGAAAAGTCTCTTTACGAGAAAGCTTCCACCATTGCAATCGCCGGAAATTTTCTAGAATCAGATGTGACAAGCAATTTGCACCCCAACATCATGGCAAAACTCTGTGCCACAGCAGTGTGGTCATGGAACAAACAATCCCCCCTCATACTGTGTTGTCATCAGAAAAGTATCGGTTACTATACCCTGGACCCCAGTACCAACAAGTGGAAATTACGAAGCTTTGTAAAAAACAATCTACTGACTGTTGGTATCATTTCACTTGAACCAAATCAACCTCTGTAACATGGAATTGGCAAAATGACCTGACACATCAGTCAGGTCTGAAAGGTCTAATTTATAGACTCAAAATCAATGCTGTGGCAAAACCCATACTGCGTGCATTCATCACATACCATGGTGTAAGCACCCCCCTAGTGCTGGATGACAAACATAATGTTTTCCCTCCCTTTATGGGAACGCAAGGTGATGATGTGACAATAACCTGAAAATTAATTGCTGAATCCTCATTGAACCTGTATACAGTTATGGCATGGGACCTCATGGCCAGGTTCTATTTTGTGAAATTCAAAATCAGAATTGTTGGCTAAAGCTAACTGATGTACAATTTTCCCATCAAATCGTGTGTGGGAAAAACAATACCAAACACTGGGGAGAACTTGATGTCAATGTTGTGACACCTACACCTACCACCACCCAACCACTGGTTATACTGAGCCCGAGAAATTTTGAAATCGGGCCATATGTAATCAGAAAAACTGGCCAACAACAAATATTGTTTAATCTGGCGTGGTCTCTTAACCAAGTCATATTGCTAATGCAAAACAATGTCTCAGAAGTTCAGCCAGCTTGTTCACCTTTTTTGCAAACTTCTTTTGAGAGGTGGACATCTGGTTGTGAAAGCGTAATCCTTCTAAGAAATTAATTACAAGATCATAACCTGTGTTGTGGGAACAGGATTGGGAATTTTGAATAGTATTGATTTAGAAGAGCTGATGAATAAATTGGCTACCACAAGTGGGGATGTAACCAAATTACAGCAACCACTGCAGTCATCCTTATCGGCTTTGGGAACCCAACAGTGGTTACTATCAAACATATTACCAAACTGGGAAAAGGTAAATGCAAATGATCACAAATTGATAATTGATGCACTGGTGCCACACAAAATAACATCTCTTTGGCTCTTCTTAGCTGCATTCAGGCTCAATTGTGGATGCAGTCAGTTACTGCCTCAATTGTAAGACAAGGCAAAGAAGGCACTTTTCCTACTGAAAGTCAACAAATAATTTGGGACAATGCAACTGATTTTGAAAAATAATTCCAATCCTGGTGGAACCTTTAAATTTTACCTGTGACCCCAGCACAAACACAGCCACAGCCTTTGTACTGACTATATGGAATGCTTCAGTGCATTCAATATTCCCTATCATTGCATTAGGGCTGAATCATGATGGAGCTGCTCTCTATCCTTTTGAGCACAAAGAATGGGCCTGTCAAATTGGTGAGAAGTGGCAAACTGTTGGTTTGGAAACTTCATTAATAACTTAATTCACTGTGAATCTGGAAACTTGTATTGTCCGGGAATAACAAGGGTTTATCTGTGAAAGTAATGCAACCAGAGCTCAAGATGTTTCTTTGGACACGGAACAAAATATCTGCAACTTTGAAATACATCCTACCGAGACTTCTGAAACTACTTGTGCATATAGGACGTGGATGTGCATGTTTGAGAACTGCTTGTGATAGTGTACTTCTAGAAATCTTAGTAGTGAATACAAAAAAATCATTCAAATTTTTGTGTTTGTAATTTTACTAAGATTGCAGGAAGTGATTTTTCTTATGTAGTCCCAGTTATTTCTTGCCACCTTTTACAGTCCATTTACACACTGATCCACCATTTATTGCCTACCTCTATTGGGATGAACCTCACTCAGGTAAAGGAATTATTGCTTCACCAGGATTTAATTTAAATTTTGGAAAAGTAAAAATAGGAAATCAGCCCTCGTGATAAAGAAATTGCCTGAAATTGTTTATTTGGATTGTATTGGATGAATTGAAATTGCTTATTCCCTGTAATAAGAAGTTGAATGTATATTTTAATTGAAATTTGATTCTTTGGTTTTGTCTTTCCTTTTCTCTTTCCCTTATCTTTTTCCTACTTTTCTTTTTCTGTCTGATTTTCTGTCTCTGTTTTCCGGGGCACACTACCAACCTTTGACGAGACCTGAAGCCTTCGTAACAACACTACAAAGGAGCCCTCTTGACGCTGATCGTGAGTCACGGGGTGGTGTAAGAGATGGTCTGAAGTTTCCCTCATTTGCCTCACGAGCGTGGCAAGAACAGAGACCGAGACCCTGAGGAGCCCAGGGGACTTTGTGCAGGGGTTCTGGCCTGGTTGAGGTGGATGCTTGCTAAGCCGTTGTTTGAAGGTGTGCTCGACCCACAGCACAAGAGTGATTGTTTGCAGGTGTTTGCTGTGCTGCCACGGTACACTGCCTTCGTTCCTGCTGCTGAGCAGGGACTTGTGAGGAGTGGAGCCTGTTCAGTACCTCACACCTGCTTCCCAGAGCAACAGGTCACACCACAATAGCCTATACATCTCCCCACCTTTTGGCCAACTGCCCTCACCTTGAAACTTGAGGCTATAAAGGTGACTTTTCTAAGTTGCTTTCGGAGAGAGAGTTCCCCACGGAAGAAGACACTGGCGACCCCATCTTGTCCATTGGTAGCTATATTTCCCCCTCGTTTTCTCTCTTTACTTTGCCTCTTGATTCCTCTCTCTCTCTCTCTTTTTCTCTCCTTCTCATCTATTGCATAACCCATGATGCTGGCACTAAAATAAAGATGCATTATTGCTGTTGTGATTTAAACTGAAATCCCTTGGTGTCCTTTTTGCACTCTGAGATCAAACGAACCTCTCACGACGCCCGCCTGTGTGAGCAGATTGTGACACATGTATACTTCAATGTGTGCACAAATGATGAATCAGACAATTTCTAGCATCTGTGTTGTTCATCAGGCCAGGGGAGATGTTAGGAAGGATGAGAATTTAACAGAAAAGTTTCACAGATATGAATGCTTACCAGAAGGTTCTCTAGAAATGAAAGCAAGCATGGATATATAAAAAGACATTTGTAGGGCCACTTATTGCTGAAACCACCGAGAGAACAAAGGTTTAGTTGAGATGGAAGGTTTAGAACAAAGGTTTAGTCAGTTAGAAGGAGGTTTGATGGCTGAAGTCCAACAGCTTTAAGTGGTCTTCAAACAAAGCATGTTTTCTACCATGTAAAAAAGCATAGGCAGACAGAAAGATGTTTTTTACCAAAGCAAAAAGAAATTTCCACTGCAAAACAACTTTCAGAGTTTAACATGTAATTACTAACTCAAATGATTAGTTAGTCACTAACATATATGGTAATTTCAGCATTTTTGATAGGATCTATGTACATGTAAAGGTATTGTGTATGACGCTGATTGGTTGTTATGCAATGATACACACAGCAAAAGAAAGAGATATAATGCACTGTAACCAGAACTAAGTGGGCTTCAGAACACAGGGCTTGCCTGTAGCCAGCAGCTGTAGGCTGACCCACGACCCCCTGCTGTAATCTAGTCGATAGAATAAACAGCATTCTAAAGAAGAGCCATCTGAAGTCCCCATCTCTCTGCTGGCTCTAACAGTTCTGCCCTCTTCCTGATCCTGTCCAGGGATGGAGCATTGCTGTGCTTTCAGGAAGCTGTTCTAGAAAGCCTCAGGCGTTCCAAGCTCCTTTGCCCTCTGTGCATGCTTGCCACAGAATCCCTCACAGCCAGGTTCAGGGCATACTCAGCTTGGCTTTTTCAAAATCCAAGGCCTTCAGGGTGCTCAGTTAAACCTTTAACTCCACAATGCTGTGGAAGTGGACCTTCAGCACAGGGACCTTTCCAGCCTGATCTGCGCTCCTTCCTCTGCATCTCTGCACAAAACACGGTGCAGGAGAGAACGGCAGGAGGGGCCTGTGTGTCACAGCGCTCTGGATTTGTGACCCTTCAACTCCAGACAGATGCAGGTTAAGTGAAAAAGGCAAACTGTTTATTGATGGGATGCAAACAAAGGGATGAACTGAGGGGCAAAAAAGGGGATGGGCAAGGTCTGAGGGAGGGGAAAGAAGGATCTGTCAAAAGGGAGGGAGAGTGGAGGGAAAAAGAAGGGGTGGGCAGTTTCTGAGGGCTGCAGGGAGGGAACTATCTACAGGCAGGGAGAGGGCTGAAGCCATGCGAGCTTCCCACAGGCTCAGCTGTGCCAGTTGTCAGCTGTGCCTGGAGCTCCAGCTGGTCTCTTCTGATCTACACTTAGTCCCATGTTCCATGGCATCTGCAGGTCTTAAATGAACACTGGTTCTTCTGAGCCAGCAGATGAGTGTACCTGTGCAGTTCTTTCTATGAATATCACCTGAAGTGCTGTGTTGCTCAGGGAAGAGTTGTCATCTCTTCTTAGGGCTTGGAGTGCTAAAAGAGAGAGGAACAGAGCCACAATCAGAGCCCAAATCTGTGGGAATCCTAGGAGAAAGTCCTGCTCTTGCCATGGCCACAAGAGTGAAGAGGCCAACAGGATCAGCTGCAAGGTCCTGGCCACAAATCCTCCCCCCATCCAAATTCCTGCCCCATGTCCCTGAAATCTCTCTGTGATGTCCCACACCACCAAGGTGTGCACACAGGGAGAGAAGCCCTCTGAAGCTGGGGCAGAGATTACAGCTCCCTGCCTGGGCATTGCAGATCCCCCAGTGCCAGCCCCTCACTGCCAGCCCTCATTCACCGTCGATGAAGGCCTGGAGCTCTTCCTGCTACGCCCTCAGGTGCTCCCCGGCCATCCCTGGGAACACAGAGCCTGTCAGGGCCCCGGCGGCACAGCTCCCTGCCAGCGGCGCTGCCAGCCCTGGGGCCACACGCCCTCCCGCCCCGGCAGGGCTCAGCCCCAGCCCTTGCCGCGTCCTGACTCAGCCCAAGGGCACGGCTGCCAGAGGCCGGCAGCAGCCCCGAGGGCAGCCGGGGCTCCAGGGCGCCGGGCCCGGGTGCCGCTGCCGGGACAGCAGCAGCCGGGGCCGGGGCCGAGCTGCGGCGGGGCGGGGAGGGAGCCCGGGCTCGTGGCTCACCCATGAACCTGACGGTGTTCAACAGTGTGACAATCTCTTCAGTCCTTCACAAGCAACACGGCTGCAGGCCTCCAATAAATCCATGGGCCTGACAGTTTCTTAGTTTTCTCAAGGCTTGCAAGCTGGGAAGAAACCGGACGCCTTTCCTGTTCTCAGATGGTGTGTAATCTACTTTCTTCCAGGCTTCCCAGCAATCTTCTCCACTTTCAGCCTTGCTCCTTTCTCACACTTACCTGTCTACCTTTGTGTTTCCTCCTATTTCCATTCCTGTTTTCACAGTGACAGCTCTACACCTTTAGCTTTACACATACTTCATGTGTTTGGCTCAGGTGTCGCTGAATGAGACATCATGAGATACAGGAGGTTTCCCCATGTTGGGATTGATTTTCTTGGGGTTTGCAGGCAGTTCAAAGCATCACTGTGCACTACATCTTCCCAGACTTTGTGTCATCTCCCAACTAAACAATCTCTTAGTTCAGTTGGGGTCCCTCTCAGAAAAAGTCTTAATACATTAAGAATCATTTCTACAGAGGCTGGGATCATTTCATCTGCACGTTTGTGTTTTGCTGGTAAGTAGTGAATTTTTGTAGCAGCAGCAGAGATATTCTTAGCTGACTGTGTAGGGGTTGAGGTAGGTTCCCCTGTTTTTAGAATATGCAGTTCTGCTGGTCGTTAAATGGGTTTTGTCAGGACGGTCTGGCCTGAGGTGCAGAAGGGCACGCACATGCCAGAATCCAAAACTTTCCATAGCACCTGTATGGGTCCTGACCAAGGTAAAGTTCACAGCCCTTCCAGCGCTGTGCTTTGCATTGGTACCTGGGTGGGTGTTGAGAACAGACCAGTGTTTTGGCTATTGCCTGGCAGTGCTGTCCCTCTGACATTCCTTCCCCCATCAAAGGGGATGGGAGTGGGCAAGATGCTGGGAGAGGACACAACCAAGCCAACTGACCCAAATAAGCCAAAGGGATATTCCATACCTTATGACAACAGCTCAGAGATGTAATCTAAGGGAGAGAAGAGGAAGGGGGCAGGTATTTCTCAGTTTTCAGTGTTTGCCTTCTGGAGGAATTGTTATGCGTGCTGAAGCCCTTCTTTTCAGAAAATGCCCGAACATCAGTGCTGATGGGAAGTAGAGAGTGACTTTTTTCTCTTCAGCCCATGCAAGCACAGATCTCTGCTTAGTTCTTTTTTAGTTTTATAGAACTTTATTTTACTGTAATAAAACTGCCTTATCTCACCCTGCTGGCTGTTCTCTGTCTTAGCCTCTTCCCCGTCCCAGTGGGAAAGAGAGTGACAGAGTGACAGAGTGACAGCTGGCACCCAGCCAGGGTCGACCCACTGCAGTCGTTTGGGCACCCGAATGTGGGGCGATATAAAGTTGGTGAAATGGACTATAGCAGGAACCTCGAGGGGCCAGGATGGAACAGCAGAGGAGTGCAGGCCCGGGGTGGCAAACAGTTTAGCAATGAGCTCAAAGCTGTGGCAGGAGCAGCATGAGGCTGGGCACACCCAGGGATGTTGAGCTAAAAGCGTACTCAAAATTCAGAGCAGGACAGAAACAGCAGGGTCTGGGCAGCCCTGGAAGGAGAAAAAAGGTGGAGGGGGGGATTGTTTTGGGTGTTCCCTGGCTGTCACCTGTGTAATATCCTGGCAACAGCAGCAGCTGCTGGGCTCCCACAAGCAGCCATGAAACGCTCCCTTTCTGAGGTAGTCAGGGTCCCAGTTTTCCCCTCAGGCACCCAAGCACATGGTGAGGATCCCTCCCAGAGTGATTGGGTATTGAAAGGACCCAGTTACATGGCCACACCTGGGAGCAGAGGCTCACCCACATTAAAGAGACACAGTGATGGAAAAGTTCTGCAGTAGCAGTGGATCCTCTGGGCAGCAGCAGTCCAACACCAAAACCTCAGCCATCTGCCCTTTGAGCCGTGTCCCCCAGCTAAGAGACAGCCATAACCCCACTGCCTGTCCCTCCTCCCCCAGGCATGACTCCCAAAAGCTCCTTTCCCTTGGCTGACTCCTTAGTGTGGGATGTGAGAGGTCTCAGCCACATCTTTTGTTTCTTCATGACCTGTATTTGTGGCCTGGACAACTGCTGCCTTCACAGAGTCTTCCTTTCAGATGGGAAACAATTCCATAAAGAATCCAAACCAAAAGAAGGGCCTCTACTTTGCTGTATTGAAACAAAATTAAACGCTAAAAATTAGATAAAATACAGAATAATAAAAAAAAAATTCTTAGCTTATAATGGCGCAATTCCTTACCAAATTAAGGGATCCCTAAATTTCTAGCTAAATACAATCTAACGCATTTTCAACATGTAAACAAGACAGCCAGTCCTGTCCTGCTGGCTCCCAGCAGCGCCTTGCAGCAGTCCAGCATCCACGTCAGGATGCTGGCCAGCACAGGGCTGTCCTGGAAACTAAGGCGGCTGCCTTGAAGTTTGTGCAGGTACCCAAAGGTCAAGCCCAGCGGTGTTCCCTCAGGATATAGCAGTCCTGAGTGATCTCCCCTGACGTCGCCCACTCCTTGTGGCACCAGTTGCTTTCCTGTGCAATGTTCTAGCTGCCCCAAGAGTAAAGAGGGAGCTGGAGAAAGAGCTTGCCAGGCTGCTCTCCATCCTTTAACAGCAATCCTGCTTAAGGGGAGAAGTCCAAGCTGAGCTCAAAGGTGTAAATGGAAGAGCCATGCACAGGAAGGGGCCGTGGGAAGGATGATCCAGGAACCATTGGCCTGGCAGCCTGAGCTTGCTACCACGGAAGGCCTTGGAGCAGATCCTGCTGAGTGCCATCCCATGGCATGTGCAGGGAACCAGGGGTCTGCTGGAGGGTGGGAAAGCTCTGTGGAGGGATGGGGACAGCTGGGGGTCCTGGTGGGGTGTTGAGGAGTTCTGTGAGTGTGTTTTGGGGGCATTGGTGTTGGTGGATGTGTTGGGGAAGGAGTTGTCTGGAAGTGAGAGGTCTAGGCTGGAATTTGAGTCAGTTTGACAGCAGCATCCATGGTTTGGCACAGCCTTGGTTATGGAGGACATAAGGAATATCTGTGACTTCTCCTGTTAGTGATCCTGGTTCTCATGCAAAGAAGAAGAGGGGAGAGCTGAAATTTATTGGCCACCTAGATATCTGTACCAGGGGGAGGATTAGCCTTTTTGCAATCAACTCAATTGTTTGGACTACTTTTGTAATACTGAGTGGACTGTCATTCCTTGAGAGCTTTAATCCTTCAGAGAATTAGGATATTATCATCCCTCCATAGAAAACCAAAGGCATGGAAACCAAAGAATGGCCTTTTTTTAGCCTCTGTGTAGTGTTATGTTTTTTAAAGTGACTCTCGATGGATGATGTTAAGGCAAAGGACTTGCTGCTTTGAGATGGGAAGCAAACTTGCACATCTTCCACATTCTCCGGCCATTCCAATTAATTGGTGAAGTCTGCCAGATCCTTCTGTGCCTTCCCAACAAAGATGTATTTTGAGCTGCATGAAATGACTTCAATGGGAAAATAATTCCAATTAATGTAATTAATCTGACTAAGACTAAGCCTTGCCAGCAATTGCTCCAGGAGCTCCTGCCAACAGTCCCTGCAGGAAGGAGCCCAGCCCCCAGTGCACGTGGGCTTTGGCTGCCCTCTGGCACAGAAGCCCCCCAGGGGCACAGGTCTGTGGGGCAGGAGAAGGGCACCAGCACTGCCAGGGCTCGGCTGGGGTGGCAGGTCTGCCTCGGTGGGGACTCTGCCACACTTGCTGATTTCAGAGCTGCCAGGCCCCTGTGCAGATTCTGTGCAAGGCCCCGTGCCCTTCCTGCTGCGGCTGCGTCGGCAGCCCTGGGGGCTCCTTCTGCTGCCCTGAGCCTGCAGAGCAGGGCAGCATTTGCTGATGGTTTGAGGTGTTCCTAAAGATCCTGTCAGGCTGTCTTAGACACTTTGAGCAAGGGATTCCTTCCAGCCTGGGTCACTTTGGGGGATGGGGGCGGAACCAGGGCAGTTGACAGTGTATGCAAGGGCCCTTTGTGACACGGTGCAGCCTGGTAACCGTGGAATGGAAAGGGACAGGGTGTCCAAGGACCCTTTGTGACACGTGGTGACATAGGGGCTGGCGGTGACAGGACAACGCCACAGTGCTCAGTGCACGCGACGGGACAGGACGCGCCAGAGCGGTGCTGTGAGGAATCCCCGCACAGCGCACTCGTTTGTGTCTTACCCGGAGCTTTTCCAAGGCGTTTCTTCTACAGGTGACCTCGTGGCAAGACTGCGGGCCTTGGTGGCCCGTGGCTTTCCCGAGGCTTTTCTTTTGCAGGTGCCTGCGGGGCAAGACTGTGGGCTTTGTTGGCCCGTGTCTTTCCCAAGACTTTTCTTTTGCAGGTGCCTTCAAGGCCAGACTCCGGTACTTGGTGACCTGGAGCTTTTCTGAGGCATCTCCCATCCTTCTGACCTCTGTCCTCAAGGTGAGACTGTGGGACCTGGTGACCACAGTCATTTACGAGGAGCCTCCAGTCATTGTGGCAGGAGCCCTCAAGATCCAACTGCAGGACTTGCTGTCCTGTAGCCTTGCTGAGGCTTCTCGCTCGTAGGTGCCTTCAAGGGTCAACTTCACAGTTTATTTTTCTCAGAGATTACCCAAGGCATCTCTCTTTAAGGTGCCTTTGAGGCAGGATTGTGTCATGGCGGGGAGATTCCTCAACCTGTTCAAAGTGTTCCGACGGAACAAAAAGACAGACCCTGGAGCTGCCCCAGCACAACAGCAGGAAGAGCCGGAGCAGTTCCAACCACTGCAGGATGGTGAGTGGCAGAGCTGGGACAAAGGGTTGATGGCTGCGGCCGGTTAGGAACCATCCCATCCCATCCCATCCCATCCCATCCCATCCCATCCCATCCCATCCCATCCCATCCCGTCCCGTCCCGTCCCTTCCCGTCCCGTCACATGGCGTCCTGTCCCATCCCGTCCCCTGTGGACATACCCAAGGACAGGACGGAATTTGGGCTGGGGCTGACCCCTGGCAGTGACCGTGCTCCATCCCCTGAGCCACCCCAGGGCTGTCCCTGCCTCGGGAGTGCAGGGATGGGCTGTGTTCTCCGGCCTCTCCCGCAGCCCCTCAGCTCTGGCTGCTCTTTTCCAGATGCAGCCATGGATGAGAGACAAGAGCAGGAGCCTGCCCGTGGCCACTTCCGCAAAACGCTGAAGGTACCTGTCGCCATCCCCACCTGGGCTGGGCCTGCTGGCACTGCTCAGCCCAGCTCTGCACTTGCAGCACTCCATGGAACATGCCTCTCTTCCCTGTCCTTTGTTCATTCTGCACAGAGGTTCCGCAAATTCCTGCGCATTCGGCGTAGAAAGACCAACACCACAGCAGCAACTGAGGGCACAGCTGAGCCTGACTCAGGGCTGGAGGAGCTCCAGGCAGAGCCTGATGTCATCTCAGATTCAGCTGAGTGCTCAGAAGTTTCTGACACTGCAGTGAAGAATGAAAGGGCAGAGGCGGACATGGCAGAGACTGAGGACGTGACCATTCAAAATGATGACATTGGAGAGACTCAGGGCATCGCGAGTGCCAACAGGATACCCACTCCCACTGTAAGCCAAGAGCTCATATGGGATTATTTCAAGGACCCTCGTGTTTCTTCTGACATTGTTGACAAGAGAGCGGCTTCTTCTGAGCAGCAGGTGACCAGCCAGGGGCCAGAACTGGAGGTCTCCCAGGATCCTGTGCCCCCTCAAGCCACATCCACAGGGCCCCCTCAGCCTTTCAGGCCAGCAGAGTGTGATGGGACGGTAAGCACTTCTTGGGGGAAGCTGGGGAAGTTGCTGCCTTGGACAGCGCTCCAAGTCTTCCCCATGCCTCCTCCAGGTGCCAGCCATGGTGAGGAACATTTACCAGAGTCTGGTGTCCTGTGTCCCTGTGGATGCCAGTCAGCAAACTGACATTGTGAGGCTGGCTGAAGAAGACCCTATTGATGTGGTGCTGACCCTTCTGCGCTGTGCTCCATCGTGTGACAGGTATGGGGCCCACGTGCCTTGAGAGCTCAGGGCTCACCGGCCTTTAGGGCCCATCGCCCTGCACAGGCAGAGAGGTCCAGGAGCCTCGGGCCCCTCTGTTTCCTGAGACTGCTGCCAATGCTCCCTCCCTGCCCCTCAGGGCACTGGGGCTTTGTCACCTGGGACCCCACAGCTACACAGGGCATGGCTCTGTGACTGAGACACCCCTGACACAGAGCTCTGATCCCACAGAGCTGCTGCCATGATGTGGCAAGCCATAGCCTCGTCAGGACCAACAGTGAAGAAAGTGGCACCAATACTGCTGTGTGTGATGGAGAACTGGCCACTTTGCAACATCTGCACCTCCGATGGGGACAGCAAGGATGTTTTTCCCTTGAGTGTGAGTTTTTGGAGCTGACCTTTGATCACCTGGAGCTTGCTTCCCCGGGAGATCTCTATCTTCTGCCTGCCTCAGGCACTGGGCTGAAACCTGGGCTAGGGGCAGGCTCAGGGGGCACCGAGCCCGCTGCTCCCCGTGCATCTCCCCTCGGGCCCTGCCCCATGGACATCTTGGCACTGAGCACTGTCTTCATGTGCTTCTTTTGCAGGCAACTCTGGTGCTCTGGGTGATGGTCCAGATGCCTCAGTGCCATGAGGCGATGATCATTTATACCCCTCGTCTGTTTGTGGCTCTGCTGTTCCAAGTTGTCATCACCACACAGCTGATGCCACCAGAGGAATTTGACAGCTTCTGGAGAGCATGCCAGGAGGAACACTGCCTTCCCAGCAACCCCAACAGGTGCCAGTCCTCCTGTCCTTCCCATGCCCTTGTGGCTGACACCAGTGCACCCAGTGTGACCTGGGCTTTGCTCTGCACACAGGTTTGCAGTGCAGGCCATGAAATCTCTGCTCTGCCGACTGGGGTGTTCCAAAGAGTTGATGGCTATGGAGCGCAAGGGTGGCTGGGACACACTCCTCTGTGCTGACACCCAGCACAATGCCGTGGGTCTGCTGGCCAGGTGAGAGCCCCTTCCCCCCACTGCCTCTGAAATGTGTGCCCTGTGCCCCTCATAGTCCCCGTGGTCATGGCCAGAAGGCCTCGTCACTGAGGGATGGCTGAGCAGACTGGAAACGGCTGATAGAGGAGGGTGCCCAAAAGAAGCCACCTCCCAAAGCACCCATGATCCCTCCAAGGATGCTGGGGAAAGGCCAGATCTCTGTGAGTCATTCATGGCAGAGATTTGTCCCCCCCACCTCAAGTCTTGGTGCTGTTTTCCCCCTGACAGGGAGATGCGCCATGGATTGGTCCCCTTCTGTATCCGCATTGCAATCCACCTGCTCAAGGCACTCGCCAGGGATAATCCACCCTGGGATCTGCCCTTCCTGGCATTCCTTGTGGAGGTGAGCCCCATGGCCAGCACTACCTCACTGAGCTGCCTGCCAGCCCTGTCCCCTTGCATAGCCACAGCTGCCTGGGACGGTGCCCGCGCCCTGTGCTGCTGCCTGGGCCCAGCCCTGCGCAGTTCCAGGCTCCTGCCGGCCGGCTCCCCTGTCACTGCCCTGTGCCTTTCAGGTCCTTGAGTACTTAGATTTGACTAAATACGGTGACGGTGTCCTTGAGATTGCGTCAAGGCAGCTGCAGAGCGAGTGCAGGCAGAGGCGTCGCCTGGCGCTCAGAGGCCTCGTGGTACTCACCAAGGATCCCTCAATGGTGAGAACGGGGCAGCAGCTGAAGCTGTGCTGGGCAAAGCAGCCCCTTGGGCTGGCTGGGCTTCAGGAGCTGAGGCAGCTGCTCCCAGCTCTCTTGCCTCACCTGCCTGAGTGCTTTGGGACAGGCCTTTGACCTCTGGGCCCAGCAGCAGCAGGGTGGGGTTGCAGTGCCAGGGTGGTCTTGGCGCTGCAGCCGTTCAGGGCTTCCCAGCACAGCCTTGTGTTCCAAACAGGCCATAAAGATGTGCAGCCTGTCTCAACGCCTTCAGGACCTGCTGGGTGATACAGATGGAAATGTGGTTGGCATGGCCCTCCGTGTGTTGATCAATATGCTGAAGAATAAAGACATTGTGATATGCAGCACCACTGCTCCGAAGCTGGCTCAGGCACTCCTGCTGCTCTTTGATCACGTAAGGCTCTGTGCCCCCAGCCACGGGCATTGGCTGCTGCCCAGAAACTTTGTGTCTTACAAATTTCTGGGCCTTTGCACAGGTGAGCCTGGAGGAATTGGTATTAAGGTCTTTTTAATTTCTTTTCCTCCAGGACCACAGCCATATGCAGTTGCTCTCCCTTGACCTCTTCTTCATGACAATGGACTTGGTAGTGGATGAGGGAAAGAAGCCTCTGGAGAAGATTTTGAACCAGAGCCTGCTTCCACTCTTCATCCACTGCCATGATGAGAACTGGCGTGTGGCGAAGGTGAGGTTTGCTGTGATGCCGGTGCATCCCTGGGAGGGGCATCAGCTTCCTCCTGTCCTGGAACCTCCCAGGCTGCGGCTTCCTCTGGGCCCTGTCACCCAGACAAGAGTCCTGTGCCCTCGGCTGCAGTGCCATCACTGCATCTCTGCTGCTCTCCAGGCCTCTCGGGAAACACTGCTTCATGTAGCCGAGTTCCTCAAGAGGAGGAATCTCAAGCAGCTGGTGAGGAAGGAGCAGCTGTGGAAGTTTGCTGAGTGTCTGGTAAGAACGGCCTGGAGAAGCCCAAATTTGAGAAGCCCCCAGAGCTCAGTGTGTGGGGCTGGCACCTGTGGCCCAGTGCTGCACCCAGGGGCGCCAGCCTGTGCCCCACACGCTGCTCCCTTCCCTGGGCTGCACGGCTTCTTCTCCAGGCTCCTGTGACCCCCGAGCCGGCTGCCGATGGAGAGCCCCAGCCCAGTGGGGCTGCGGGCCGGGCCTCAGGGCTGGGCGGGCACGGGAGGCCGGGGCTGGCCGCAGGCAGCGCCCGGCCGAGGGGCAGAGCCCGCGCCAACCCTTCCCTCCTGCCGCTCTCTGCAGCTGGCAGACGACAGGAGCCGAGCAGCCGAGCACCTGCGCCGGGCACTGCCGTACCTGGACAGCCCACAGGAGTCCCTGCGAGAGGCGGCCATCAGGTTCATCGGTGAGCCACGAGCCCAGGCTCCCTCCCTGCCCCACCGCAGCTCGGCCCCAGCCCCGGCTGCTGCTGTCCTGGCAGCGGCACCCGGGCCCGGTGCCCTGGAGCCCCGGCTGCCCTCGGGGCTGCTGCCGGCCTCTGGCAGCCGTGCCCTTGGGCTGAGTCAGGACGCGGCAAGGGCTGGGGCTGAGCCCTGCCGGGGCGGGAGGGCGTGTGGCCCCAGGGCTGGCAGCGCCGCTGGCAGGGAGCTGTGCCGCCGGGGCCCTGACAGGCTCTGTGTTCCCAGGGATGGCCGGGGAGCACCTGAGGGCGTAGCAGGAAGAGCTGCAGGCCCTCATCGAGGGTGAGTGAGGGCTGGCAGTGAGGGGCTGGCACTGGGGGATCTGCAATGCCCAGGCAGGGAGCTGTAATCTCTGCCCTGGCTTCGGAGGGCTTCTCTCCCTGTGTGCACACCTTGGTGGTGTGGGAATATCACAGAGAGATTTCAGGGGTGTGGGGGGCGGATTTGGGTGGGGTGACCAGACCTTGCAGCTGATCCTGTTGGCCTCTTCACTCTTGTGGCCACAGCAAGAGCAGGCTAGCATGGCTCTGGCAGGACTTTCTCCTAGGACTGCCACAGATCTGGGGTCTGATCATGGCTCTGTCCCCCTCTCTTCCAGCACTTCAAGCCCTGAGAAGAGATGACAACCCTTCTCAGAGGAGCAGTTTTTCAGCAGACATTTATTGAAAGAACAGCAGAAGTTCGCTCGTCTGCTGCTTTAGGAGAACCAGTCTTCGTATAAGATGCCATGGAAGACAAGACTACGCTGAAACCAGAAGAGACCAGCTGGAGCTCCAGGCACAGCTGACAACTGGCACAGCTGAGCCTGTGGGAAGCTCGCATGGCTTCAGCCCTCCCCCTTCCTGTAGATAGTTCTGTCCCCGCAGCCCTCAGAAACTGCCCATCCCTTCTTTTTCCCTCCAGTTTCCCTCCCTTTTGAATACCTCCCTCCCTGCGGCCCTCAAACACTTTCCATCCCTTCTTTCTCCCTCCATTCTTCCCTTTTGATCGCTCCATGCCTCCAGCCCTCAGACACTGCCCATCCCTTCTTTTTCCCACCGGTTTCCCTCCCTTTTGACAGCTCCATCCCCCCGCCCTCAGACCTTGCCCATCCCCTTTTTTGCCCCTCAGCCCATCCCTTTGCTTCGCATCCCATCAATAAACAGTTTGGCTTTTTCACTAAACCTGCATCTCTGTGGAGTTGAAGGGTCACAAATCCAGAGCGCTGTGACACACAGGCCCCTCCTGCCGTTCTCTCCTGCACTGTGTTGTTGTCTTTTAATGCAAGGCAGACACCCTGGTTCAGGAGCCAGCACGGTGACCAACACCCAGGCCACTCGGTCCGTTGCACACAGACATCAATGTGATGGATGGCAAATGGCGTTTATTGCTGGAGAATTTGACCTTTTATAACCTAGGATCCCTGTGTTACTCCCATCTGCTTTCATCACAGCTAGGTGCTATTGGCTAATTGCAGGGGGCCTTACCATACACTGTGGAGGAGGGGGGGTTACTGTCTTTCCATTACAACCCGATATCTTCCGAACGCTAGACCCTGCTTCAACACCGTGTTTTGTGCAGAGATGCAGAGGAAGGAGCGCAGATCAGGCTGGAAAGGTCCCTGTGCTGAAGGTCCACTTCCACAGCATTCTGGAGTTAAAGGTTTAACTGAGCACCCTGAAGGCCTTGGATTTTGAAAAAGCCAAGCTGAGTATGCCCTGAACCTGGCTGTGAGGGATTCTGTGGCAAGCATGCACAGAGGGCAAAGGAGCTTGGAACGCCTGAGGCTTTCTAGAACAGCTTCCTGAAAGCACAGCAATGCTCCATCCCTGGACAGGATCAGGAAGAGGGCAGAACTGTTAGAGCCAGCAGAGAGATGGGGACTTCAGATGGCTCTTCTTTAGAATGCTGTTTATTCTATCGACTAGATTACAGCAGGGGGTCGTGGGTCAGCCTACAGCTGCTGGCTACAGGCAAGCCCTGTGTTCTGAAGCCCACTTAGTTCTGGTTACAGTGCATTATATCTCTTTCTTTTGCTGTGTGTATCATTGCATAACAACCAATCAGCGTCATACACAATACCTTTACATGTACATAGATCCTATCAAAAATGCTGAAATTACCATATATGTTAGTGACTAACTAATCATTTGAGTTAGTAATTACATGTTAAACTCTGAAAGTTGTTTTGCAGTGGAAATTTCTTTTTGCTTTGGTAAAAAACGTCTTTCTGTCTGCCTATGCTTTTTTACATGGTAGAAAACATGCTTTGTTTGAAGACCACTTAAAGCTGTTGGACTTCAGCCATCAAACCTCCTTCTAACTGACTAAACCTTTGTTCTAAACCTTCCATCTCAACTAAACCTTTGTTCTCTCGGTGGTTTCAGCAATAAGTGGCCCTACAAATGTCTTTTTATATATCCATGCTTGCTTTCATTTCTTGAGGTAAGCATTTCATTTCTTCTGGTAAGCATTCATATCTGTGAAACTTTTCTGTTAAATTCTCATCCTTCCTAACATCTCCCCTGGCCTGATGAACAACACAGATGCTAGAAATTGTCTGATTCATCATTTGTGCACACATTGAAGTATACATGTGTCACAATCTGCTCACACAGGCGGGCGTCATGAGAGGTTTGTTTGATCTCAGAGTGCAAAAAGGACACCAAGGGATTTCAGTTTAAATCACAACAGCAATAATGCATCTTTATTTTAGTGCCAGCATCATGGGTTATGCAATAGATGAGAAGGAGAGAAAGAGAGAGGAAGAGAGATAAAGAGGCAAAGTAAAGAGAGAAAACGGGGGCGAGGTATAGCTACCAATGGACAAGATGGGGTCGCCAGTGTCTTCTTCCGTGGGGAACTCTCTCTCCGAAAGCAACTTAGAAAAGTCACCTTTATAGTCTCAAGTTTCATGGTGAGGGCAGTTGGCCAAAAGGTGGGGAGATGTATAGGCTATTGTGGTGTGACCTGTTGCTCTGGGAAGCAGGTGTGAGGTACTGAACAGGCTCCACTCCTCACAAGTCCCTGCTCAGCAGCAGGAACGAAGGCAGTGTACCGTGGCAGCACAGCAAACACCTGCAAACAATCACTCTTGTGCTGTGGGTCGAGCACACCTTCAAACAACGGCTTAGCAAGCATCCACCTCAACCAGGCCAGAACCCCTGCACAAAGTCCCCTGGGCTCCTCAGGGTCTCGGTCTCTGTTCTTGCCATGCTCGTGAGGCAAATGAGGGAAACTTCAGACCGTCTCTTACACCACCCCGTGACTCACGATCAGCGTCAAGAGGGCTCCTTTGTAGTGTTGTTACGAAGGCTTCAGGTCTCGTCAAAGGTTGGTAGTGTACCCCGGAAAACAGAGACAGAAAATCAGACAGAAAAAGAAAAGTAGGAAAAAGATAAGGGAAAGAGAAAAGGAAAAACAAAAGCAAAGAATCAAATTTCAATTAAAATATACATTCAACTTCTTATTACAAAGAATAAGCAATTTCAGTTCATCCAATAATACCCAAATAAACAATTTCAGGCAATTTCTTTATCACGAGGGCTGATTTCCTATTTTTACTTTCCCAAAATTTCAATTAAATCCTGGTGAAGCAATAATTGCTTTGTTCATCCCAATAGAGGTAGGCAATAAATGGTGGATCAGTGTGTAAATGGACTGTAAAAGGTGGTAAGAAATGACTGGGACTACATAAGAAAAATCACTTCCTGCAATCTTAGTAAAATTACAAACAGAAAAATTTGAATGATTTTTTTGTATTCACTACCAAGATTTCTAGAAGTACACTATCACAAGCAGTTCTCAAACATGCACATCCACGTCCTATATGCACAAGTAGTTTCAGAAGTCTCGGTAGGATGTATTTCAAAGTTGCAGATATTTTGTTCCGTGTCCAAAGAAATATCTTGAGCTCTGGTTGCATTACTTTCACAGATAAACCCTTGTTATTCCCGGACAATACAAGTTTCCAGATTCACAGTGAATTAAGTTATTAATGAAGTTTCCAAACCAACAGTTTGCCACTTCTCACCAATTTGACAGGCCCATTCTTTGTGCTCAAAAGGATAGAGAGCAGCTCCATCATGATTCAGCCCTAATGCAATGATAGGGAAATATTGAATGCACTGAAGCACATACC